>NC_134687.1:400308993-400508993 GCF_050947455.1 Rhinoderma darwinii
GCAAAATGGTACCAATAGAAACTGCAGTTCATAACGCATCAAACAAGCCACCCCGCAGCGATATCAACGAAAAAATAAAAAAGTTATGGCTGTCAGAAAATGGGGACACTAAAACATGAGTATTTTTATTGTGGGAACGTAGTGAAACGTAAAAAAACAATATAAATTTGGTGTCGCTGTAATCGTATCGACCCGCAGAATAAAGTTAACATGTTGTTTATACTGCACGGTGAACACTGTAAAAAAAAAAAAAAAAAAAGAAACGTGCTAGAATGGCTGTTTTTTGGTTTCCTCATCTCCCAAAAAATGGAATAAATAGTGATAAAAAAATGCAAGTAGAATTTCACTAAATACCCCACATCGTCATTTGCTGGACCTCACAGGTGGACCCTGTAGATGCAGCGGAGAGGAGGAAACTTTAGGGCCTTGTGCGGCTTATAGGGCTAGTGAAGAAGTCAAAGATTAGGCAATACTGGAGCGCAGATATTTTGTATAATACCCAATAACCCGGCCTGTGCATAAAGGATTGGTTCAAAGCGTACCACACCAATCCATGCATTATTCATTCTCCCCATTATTACATCATCCTATTATGACCTGTTGCACTCTGGCCAGTTTACATATACCCTGATGTACTCCGCCCAGCTTACATATGCCCTGATGTACTCCGCACAGCTTACATATACCCTGATGTACTCCGCACAGCTTACATATACCCTGATGTACTCCTCACAGCTTACATATACCCTGATGTACTCCGCCCAGCTTACATATACCCTGATGTACTCCGCACAGCTCACATATACCCTGATGTACCCCGCCCAGCTCACATATACCCTGATGTACTCCGCCCAGCTCACATATACCCTGATGTACTCCGCCCAGCTCACATATACCCTGATGTACTCCGCCCAGATTACATATACCCTGATGTACTCCGCCCAGCTCACATATGCCCCCACATTATAAGCTGAAATACCACTAATACACCAAGCAAAATCTGTGCTTCAAAAGCCAAATGGTGGTCCAACTGAGCCTGGCAGTGTACCCAAACGGCAATTTATGACCACATATGGGGTATTCAGGAGAACCCGCTTAACAATTTATGGGATGTGTGTCTACGGTGGTACAAGCTGGGCACAACACATTGGGCACTGATATTGTATATTTGTGGAAAACAGCAATTTTCAATCTGCAACATCTATTGTTTACTCATTTTTGCAAAACACTTGTGCGGTCAAAATGCACACTACACCCCTAGATCAATTCTTTGAGGGATCTAGTTTCAAAAATGGGGTAATTTTTTGGGGTGTATCACTGTACTGGTACTATAGCTCAATGCAACATGGTGTCAAAAAACGAATCTTATAAAATCTCCACTCCAAATACTAAATGGCGCTCCTTCCCTTTATAGCGTTGCTGTGTGTCCAAATAGCAGTTTATGACCACATGTGGGGTATTTCCCTACTCTGAAGAAGTTGCTTTACAAATGTTATGGTGCTTTTTCTCCTTTATTTGTTGAGAAAATGAAAAACATTTTAACTAATGCTGCGTCTTATTGGAAAATAATGTCATTTTTCATTTTCACTGCCCATTTCTAATCAAATATATGAGACACCTGTGGGGTCAAAATGCTCACTACACCCCTAGATTAATTCCTCAATGGGTGTAGTTTGCCAAATGGAGTCACTTTTGGGTAGTTTCCACTGTACAGGTACCTAAGGGGCTTTGCAAAAGCGACATGGTGCAGAAAAACCAATCCAGCAAAATCTGCTCTCCAAATGCCAAATGGCGCTCCTTCCCTTCAGAGCCCAGATGTGTATTCATAAAGTACTTTATTACCACATATGGGTTATTTCCGTACTCTGGAGAAGTTGCTTTACAAATGTTACGGTGATTTTTCTCCTTTATTTGATGAGAAAATGAAACATTTTTACCTAAAGCTACGTCTTAGTGGAAAAAAATGTAATTTTTCATGTTTACTGCCCAATTCTAATGAAATCTATGAAACACCTGGGGGTCAAAATGCTCACTACACCCCTAGATTAATTCCTCTAGTCACTTTTGGTGGGTTTCCACTGTACTGGTACGTTAGGAGCTTTACAAATGCGACATGGTGCCGAGAAATCAAACCAGCAAAATCTGTACTTCAAAAGCTAAATGGCGTGCCTTCCCTTCTGAGTCCTGCCGCTTTCCCAAATAGCCGTTTATGACCACATGTTGGGTATTTACGTACTCTGGAGAAGTTGCTTTACAAATGTTGGGATGCTTTTCATCATTTATTTGTTGAAAAAAATAAAAATTCTGAGGTAAAGCTACATCTTATTGGAAAATAATGTAATTTTTCATTTTCACTGCCCAATTCTAATGAAATCTATGAAACACCTGTGGGGTAAAAATGCTCATTACACCCCTAGATTAATTCCTCAAGAGGTGTAGTTTCCTAAATGGAGTCACTTTTGGGGGGTTTCCACTGTACTGGTACCTTAGGAGTTTTACAAATGCGACATGGTGCCGAGAAATCAAACCAGCAAAATCAGTGCTCCAAAAGCTAAATGGCGTGCCTTCCCTTCCGAGTCCTGCCGCTTGCCCAAACAGCAGTTTATGACCACATGTTTGGTATTTCCGTACTCTGGAGAAGTTGCTTTAGAAATGTTGGGGTGCTTTTCCTCATTTATTTGTTGAAAAAAGTAAAAAAGTTGAGGTAAAGCTACATGGTATTGGAAAATCATGTCATTTTTCATTTTCACTGCCCAATTCTAATGAAATCTATGAAACACCTGTGGGGTCAAAATGATCACTACACCCCTAGATGAATTGCTCAAGGGGTGTAGTTTCCAAAATGGGGTATTTTTTGGGGTGTTTCCTTTGTTTCGGCACCACAAGACCTCTTCTAACCTGACATGGTGCCTGAAATATAATCTAAGAAAAGGAAGGTTAAAAAACTTTCTGAATGCTGTTTTGAATACTTTGAGGGGTGCAGTTTTTAAAGTGGGGTGATTTGTGGGGGTTTCTAATATATAAGGTCCTCAAAGCCACTTCACAACTGAACTGTTCCCTAAAAAAATGGGCTTTTGAAATTTTCTTGAAAATGTGAGAAATTGCTGCTAAACTTGTAACGTCCTAGAAAAATAAAAGCATGTTCAAAAAATGATGCCAATCTAAAGTAGACATATGGGAAAAGTTAGCTAGTAACTATTTTGTGTGGTATAACTATCTGTCTTACAAGCAGATACATCTGAATTTAGAAAATGCTAATTTTTTGCAAATTTTCTCTAAATTTTGGTGTTTTTCACACAAAAATATTGAATATATCGACTACATTTTTTCACTAACATAAAGTACAATATGTCACGAGGAAACAATCTCAGAATCGCTTGGATATGTAAAAGCATTCCCGAGTTATTACCACATAAAGTAACACACGTCAGATTTAAAAAATGAGGCTCTGTCATCTGGTCCAAAAGTGGCTACGTCCTGAAGGGGTTAAAGAGGATCTGTCACCTCTCCTGGCATCTCTGTTTTAGTAAATAATTGCATTCCCCTTGAAATTATTTCTGGTGTATCTTTTCTAAGTTGTGCCATTCCTGTTATTCGTCCTAGAAACTTATAAATACATTTACAACTTGGTGTTAAGTGGGTTTTACACCGGGCGATTATCGGGCAAACAGGCATTCATAGAAAGCTCGTTGCCAATAATTGCCCTGTGTAAACAGGGCAGCGATCAGCAGATGAACGAGCAAACGTATGGTTTTAAAAAAGTAAAATATTATCGTTGTCGGCAGCACATCTCCCTGCTTCCGGCTTCGTACATTGCATACTGTGCAATGACATCTGGTGCCCGCAGGATTCGGAGCATCTGATAGGTCCGGGGTCCGGGTATCTGGTGGATAGGTCATCAGTTGTCCGGTAGTGGACAACACTTCTGAAACGAAAAAAAAAGTTTGACAATTCGTATTCCTAAAATCCTGGCTATTGTCTATGAAAAGTAGTTCGAAAGGCAACTATGATCTGGGATTGATAATAAAATTTAGAGTATTCATACAAAAAAGTAAAATCAAAGAGGAATTGGGTCAGCAGTATGAAGGGTCAGAAACAACATTACAATAAACTTTAACTTTTTGGAGCTACTAAAAAATCCCTGTAAAAATTTGTTATGACCTGGGAAAGTAGCATGTGATAGTATTACATGTAATTCATAGTCACTTCAATACTCTTTGCATTTGCAGTTAGCCGTTCCCTAATATACAACACTTACTTTAATTTTTTCCTGTTGGAAACAGGGGAAAAAACCTTTAAAAATGTTGTTGGTCTGGAGTTTACCTTTCAACTGAGGAAGTTGCAAATAGAAGTCGCTGTTGAGGATTTTGCAGGACTGCTTGCACTCAAACCCACTAGTAGGTATACCTGCATGAACTGCACGTTGCAGGTTCTACCCAAGCAAATTATTGGTTTCAAGTGAGACCAATTGAGTCAGTCATCAGGTGTTGTTAGATGGCACCCATAAAGGGGGTAATTCATCAACATTTCTATGCCATTTCGCTGGCGTAAAAAGTTGCAAAAGGTTCAAAAAGTCGCAAGTTGCGGTGCAAACTGCGACTTTTGGTCTTTTCTGCCACCATCACCACTTTTGTGGGAAGGGGTGTGGCTTTGGCAAAGCGCTCCTAGCTGTGTTTGATGTGTCATATAAGGCCCTGGCACTGCTTGGCATCAGGACATTTTACGAGCGGCATGATGACGGAACTGGACGAGAGTAGAGGATCGCTGAGGTGAGTATGTGTTTTTTTTATTTATCCGATAGGGTGGGAACGTGTGGCGCATGATCCAGACCAAAACATGCGACACATTTATTAAGAGGATTTCTCCTCTTAATAAATGTGTCGCAGTTTATTATTAAGACTGGCGTATGAAACTCCAGCATTAATAAACTCCCCCAATCCACTGTATAAACCATCTGGATCATGCAATAATAAACTACAACTAGTCACAATGGGGGGAATTGATTACCCCCTTAAGGACGCAGCCTAGTTTTGGCCTTAAGGCTCAGAGCCCATTTTTCAAATCTGACATATTTCACTTTATGTGGTAATAACGTCGGAATACTTAAACCTACCCAAGCGATTCCGAGATTGTTTTCTCGTGACACATTGGGCTTCATGTTCGTGGTAAAATTTGGTCGATATATTCAGTGTTTATTGGTGAAAATGTGCAAAATTTTGAGAAAATGTTGAAAAAATAGCATTTTTCAGAATTTAAATGCATCTGCTTGTAAAACAGATGGTTATACCACCCAAAATAGTTACTAGTTCACATTTACATATGTCTACTTTAGATTGGCATCGTTTTTTGAGCATTATTTTATTTTTCTTGGACGTTACAAGGCTTAGAACATAAAACAGCAATTTCTCATGTTTTTAAGAAAATGTCAAAAGCCTTTTTTTTAAGGTACCTCTTGAGTTCTGAAGTGGCTTTGAGGGGCCTATGTATTAGAAACCCTGATAAAACACCCCGTTTTAAAAACTAGACCCCTCAAAGTATTCAAAACAGCATTTAGAAAGTTTTTTAACCCTTCAGGCATTTCACAGGAATTAAAGCAAAGTGGAGATGAAATTTGCAAATTTCATTTTTCTTGCTGAATTTCAATTTTATTCATTTTTTTTTCTGTAACACAGAAGGTTTTACCAGAGAAGCACTACTAAATATGTATTGTACAGATTCTGCAGTTTTTAGAAATGTCCCACATGTGGCCCTACTGCGCTCGTGGACTAAAACACAAGCCCCAGAAGCAAAGAAGCACCTAGTGCATTTTGAGTCCTCTTTTTTTATTAGAATATATTTTAGGCAGCATGCCAGGTTTGAAGAGATGTTGAGGTGCCAAAACAGTAGGAATCCCCCAAAAGTGACCCCATTTTGGAAACTACACCCCTCAAGGAATTCATTTATGGTTGTTGTTACCATTTTGACCGCACAGTTTTTTCACAGCACGTATTTGAATTGGGCTGTGAAATGAAAAAAATAACATTTTTTCCAATAAAATGTCATTTGTGATCAAAATTTCTTATTTTCACAGGGAACAAAATACCCCATTTTGTTGCCCAATTTGTCCTTAGTGTGGCAATATCCCATTTGTGGTGATAAACTGCTGTTTGGGCCCATGGGAGGGCTCAGAAGTAAAGGAGCGCTATGTGTTTGTTGGAGTCCAGATTTTGCTGGATTGGTTTTTGGGTGCCATGTCGCATTTGCAGAGCCTCAGAGGTATCAAAGCAATGGAAACCCACCAGAAGTGACCCCATTTTGGAAACTGCACCCCTCAAGGAATTCATTTATTGTTGTTGCTAGCATTTTGACCACACAGTTTTTTCACAGCACCTATTTCAATTGGGCTGTGACATTAAAAAAATGACATTTTTTCCAATAAGATGTAATTTTTTATCAAAATTTCTTATTTTCACAGGGAACAAAATACTCAATTTTGTTGCCCAATTTCTCCTGAGTGCAGCAATACCCCATTTGTGGCGATAAACTGCCGTTTGGGCCCATGGGAGGCCTCAGAAGGGAAGGAGCGCTGTGTGTTCTTTGGAGTACAGATTTTGCTGGTTTGGTTTTTGGGTGCCATGTCACATTTGCAGAGCCCCAGAGGTATCAAAGCAATGGAAACCCACCAGAAGTGAACCCATTTTGGAAACTACACCCCTCAAGGAATTCATTTATGGGTAATGTGACCATTTAGACCCTATAGTTTCTTCACAGAACTTATTTGAATTGGGCTGGGAATTAAAAAAAAATATATTATTTCCAATAATATGTCATTTTAGCTCAAAAATTCTTATTTTCACAAGAAATAAAATACCCCATTTTGTTGCCCAATTTGTCCTGAGTGCGGCAATACCCCATTTGTGGTGATAAACTGCCGTTTGGGCCCATGGGAGGGCTCAGAACGAAAGGAGCGCTATTTGTTCTTTGGAGTCCAGATTTTGCTGGATTGGTTTTCGGGTGCCATGTCGCATTTGCAGAGCCCCAGAGGTATCAAAGCAATGGAAACCCACCAGAAGTGACCCCATTTTGGAAACTACACCCCTCAAGGAATTCATTTATGGGTGTTGTGACCATTTTGACCCCATAGTTTATTCACAGAACTTATTTGAATTGGGCTGGGAATGAAAACAAAATTATTTTTTTCAAATAATATGTCATTTTGGCTGAAAATTTCTTATTTTCACAAGAAACAAAATACCCAATTCTATTGCGCAATTTGTTCTGAGTGCCGCAATACCCCATTTGTGGTGATAAACTGCCGTTTGGGCCCATGGGAGGGCTCAGAAGGAAAGGACCACCATTTGGCCTACTGGAGATTTTCTAGTGCGAAGTCATGTATGCAGAAGCACCTGAGGTACCAGTACAGTTGAAACCCGCAAGAAGTGACCCCGTTTTAAAAACTACACCCTTAAGGCATTCATCTAGAGGTGTAGTGAGCATTTTGACTGGAGACCTACACCCCATAAACTGTAATGTGGGTTCTCCCGGGTATGGCAATACCCTACATGTGGCTGTTATCAGCTGCCTGGGCATCAGGGTAAGTAAAATTGGGGTAAATTATAAACCAAGGGCTGTATGCTAAATTTTAAAACACTCTTTCATACAGAGCTCTGGTTATTCGGGACACGTGTCACATTGATATATTGTGTCCTCCCTTATCCCTCTTATAGCAGACTTTGCACCTCTTTTGACTTTTTCCCTTGTTGCCAGTTTGGGGAACTTCTCCTGGAAAGTGTTGCCGCCCTGGTACGATGCGTGTGGCCTCGCTTCCAGAAGTACTGGGTGGCCCCCCTTCTTGGTCCCTAAAGATTAGGTTCTTGATAATCACCTCTTGAAATTCCAGGAAAGTTCCCGTCTGGCCTGAACATCGACGTAGCACGTACGCATTGTACAACGCCATCTGTATGATGTGAACGTCCAGCTTCTTATACCACACCGCATGGCGCTTCAGGACTTGATCTGACAAGTCCATCCCTCCCATGTACCTATTGTAGTCCAGGATGCAGTCTGGTTTGGGGGTGGCCTTTCCTTCATATATCCTAAATCTGTAGGTATACCCTGATGCACCCTAGCACAGCTTATACATCTTCACCCCATACCTTGCCCTCTTACCCGGCAGGTACTCGCGGAATTGAACCCTCCCTTTAAAATATACCAGGGACTCATCAATAGAAATACACTTCTCGGGGGTGTATGCTTGGGAAAACCGGGCACTGAAACGGTCTAATAGGGGTTTCCGTTTATACAAACGGTCAAAACTGGGGTCATCTCGGGGTGGGCACGGCTCATTATCAGTATAATGTAAGAAGCAAAGTATTGCCTCATTTATTTCTTTTTTTAGGTTACTGTTCAGTTCTGAAGTTGCTTTGAGGGGCCCATATATTAGAAACCCCTATGAAACACCCCATTTTAAAAACTAGACCCCTCAAAGTATTCACAACAGCATTTAGAAAGTTTATGAACCCTTTAGGTGTTTCACAGAAATTTAGAGCAAAGTAGAGGTGAAATTAACTTTTTTTTTTTTTTGTCAGAAAATCCTCTTTATACCATTTTTTTTATAACACAAAAGGATTTATCAGAGAAACACAATTTAATACGTATTGCCCAGATTCTGCAGTTTAGAGAAATATCCCACATGTGGCCCTAGTGCAGTAATGGACTGAAGCACCGGCCTCCGAAGCAAAGGAGCACCTAGCGGATTTTGAGGCCTCTTTTTTATTAGGCACCATGTCCGGTTTGAAGAGGTCTTGTGGTGCCAAAACATTGGAAACCCCCCAAAAGTGACCCCAATTTGGAAACTAGACCCCTTGAGGAATCCATTGTAGTTTTCTTGGGGTGCATGCAGCTTTTTGATCAGTTTTTATTCTATTTTTAGGTGGCGTGATGACTAAAAAATAGCAATTCTACTATTGTTTTTCTATTCTATTTTTTTTACAGCGTTCACCGTGCGCTATAAATGACATATTCACTTTATTCTGCGGGGCGATACGATTATGGCGATACCATATGTTTATAGTTTTTTTTATGTCTTATGGCGTTTGCACAATAAAATAAGTTTTGTAAAAAATCATTCACTTTTTGTGTTACCTTATTCTAAGCGCCAGAAGTTTTTTATTTTTCAATCAAGAAAGCCGTGCGAGGACTTATTTTTTGCGTAACGAACTGTTAATAATATTAATAATAAATGACTGATAAGGTAAAAAGGGGGATTTTTACTTTTAATACTTTTAAAACTTTTATTTTCTTATTTTTACACATCTTTTTTTAACTTTTTTTTTTACTTTATTACTTTGTCCCACTAGGGGACTTGAGGGCAGGAGGCCCTGATCGCAATTCTAATACACTGCACTACATGCGTAGTGCAGTGTATTAGAGCTGTCAGCTACTCACTGACAGCAAGCATAGTGGGTCCTGACGTTGTCAGGACCCACTAGGCTTCCGTCTATGGCATAGCTGGATGCCATTGTTTGGTGTCCGGTTGCCATAGTCACCATCGCCGGCCGCTATTGTGTAGCAGGCCGGCGATGGCAGCTTAACCACTAAAAAGCCGCGATCTCTATAGAACGCGGCTTTTAAGGGGTTAATCAGCAGGGACACAGCGATCGGTCCCCGCTGTAGGAGCTGTGACAGCTGCTGTACGAGACAACAGCTGTCACAGCTCCTGTATGTGTCGGGAGGACGGCCGAAACGGCCGTTACTCCCGAGACGTACTATTAGGTAATGGAGCGCGAACGATACAGCTGCCATGACCTAATAGTACGTCCAGGAGCGGGAAGGGGTTAAGACTAATGTTCCATATGCCAGTCTTAATAGGAAACAAACTGGAGTAAGATGTGACACACACCTCTTAATAAATTTTCGAATCGTCGATAGTTGGCGCGTGCTGAGTGAAATCTATGTCAGCCAGGAGCTGGTGTAGTTTTCTGCTATAAATTATTTTTTTGCCATTTGCGAATATCTTCTGGAGTAGAAACGTCGAAAAATTCCCCCCCATAATACCAAAACATTGTGATAAATAAAACAAAGAACATACGAAATATAGGAGCTGCACTGTAGCATGTGCTATCCTCAGAGGAATCTTGACAAAAGACCTCAAAATGAAATTAAACCCCAATCCAAATGAAGAGGCAGCACTCCGATAGTATAGAAAATTATAAAATGTATTCACCCAACATACAGGCAACGTTTCACCTTCCCATTGAAGGCATTTTCAAGCTTAATTTTGGATTGGTGATAAATAAAATTATATTATTTAATTATATCTATTTTGTATGCTTTGACTTATGTAGCACACAATGTAATTATTTTTATTTTGCCTGTTGCTTATATGGCATAAACATATTCTGAATCGGTGTACACAAATTAAAAATACTGTGCCGATGGGGCTCTATTTTTTACTATCTCACAATTTTATAGAAAGCCAATTAACCTATCAGTAGGAAACTGGAGTACCTGAAGGAAACTGATGCAAACACAGGGGAGAACAAACAAACCTCATGAGATTTTACACTGGTTGGATTAGAACCCAGGGTCCCAATGCTGCAAGGCAACTGTGACCATTTTAGCCATAGTTATAATTTACTACAGTAGCTACTATAGCTATTCAATTCAAGACCAGATGTATTGTCACGATGCGGGGTGTGGACCCACTGGGCCGTACCACGTAGCGGGATGGCAGCTGGCCAAACAGGTATAGTACAGAGTCTATAGGCCAGAGGCAGGCTTGGCTGGGACCAGGCAGCAGGTAGACGTCAGGCGTGGAGTAGCAGAACACGACAAAAGCTTCGGCACGGCACTTGACCAGGACAGCACGGGATAGAGGATACAGGAAACACTTGGGAACTGGAAGACACTAGGAGACCATTTGCAAGACAAACTTTGGGTAACGAACAGTGCTCAGGCAAAGAACAAAAGGGCAGAGCCCTTTTATAGTCCAGTAGCATTCTGGGCTTGATGCAGGCTTCCTGCAATTATGCGTGCACTGGCTCTTTAAGACCGTGCACGCGCGGGCGCCCTCCGGACACAGTCTCGATTCCAGGAAGTGAGTGCAGGCGCCTCACAGGAGGAGGACGCTGCAGGGAATTCACATGTCCATGGCCGCGGCCGTCGAGGGGTAAGTCAGAACGATGGACCGCGGCCATATACGTTACAGTATCCCCCCTCTTACACCCCCTCTTCTTGGGACCAGAGCGGGAGATAAACTTCCTCACGAGGACAGGGGCATCGATGTTCTCCTCTGGCTCCCAAGACCTCTCTTCTGGACCGAATCCCTTCCAATCCACCAAATAAAACGTCCTTCCTCCTACCTTCTTGGTGGCCAGAATCTCCCTCACTTCGAAAGTACCTGACGATCCGCCAGGGACAACTGCGGAACCAGGAGTCCTGGAGTAGCAGTTCAGGACCACGGGCTTCAGCAAGGAGACATGGAAGGAGTTAGGGATATTGATGGTAGGAGGCAGCCGCAGTTTGTAAGACACCGGGTTAATCTGTAGCAGGATCTCGAAGGGTCCGATGAACCTAGGAGCAAATTTGCAGGACGGCACCCTCAGCCGGATATTCTTTGAAGACAACCAGACCTTAGTACCTGGAAGAAACTGAGGAGGATCCCGTCTTCTAGTATCTGCCTTTCTCTTCATCCGGTCCACCGCCAGCAGGATAAAGATCGGGTCTGTTGCCATTTCTGCAGAAAGTCCCTGAAGGTAGAGTCAGCTGCAGGTACCTGGGACATAGTAGAGACAGGAAGACGTATTCTAGGGTGTTGGCCGTAGACTATGAAGTATGGACTGGAGGTGGTGGACTCACTAGTGTGGTTATTATAGGAGAACTCTGCCCACGGAAGCAGCTGCGCCCAGTCATCATGCCGTCTGGAAACAATGTGACGCAGATAGTTCTCCATAATCTGGTTAACCCTCTCGAATTGCCCATTGGATTCGGGATGATAGGCCGAAGAGAAGTCCAACTTTACACCGAGGAGACCGCAGAGTGCTCTCCAAAACTTTGAGGTGAACTGGACCCCTCGATCCGAGACAATATGCAGAGGCAAGCCGTGCAGACGGAAGATCTGTTGAATGAAGAGGTCGACCAATCGCGCAGCAGACCAGTCAAGGGAACAAAATGAGCCATTTTAGAAAATCGATCCACCACCACCCAGATCACACTGCAACCCGCAGAGAAAGGGAGATCCGTGACAAAGTCCATTGCGACATGCTGCCAGGGAGCAACGGGCACAGGCAGCGGCTGTAGCAGACCAGCCGGTCTGGAGCGGGCAACTTTATTTGCTGCGCATACCGTACATGAGGAGACAAAGTCCATGACGTCTGTGGGCCACCAGCACTGACGGACGATTAGATCTTGGGTCTTACGAGCACCCGCGTGGCCTGCCAGCTTGGAACTGTGATCCCAGCGGAGGATTCTTCCTCTGTCTGCCAGATGTACAAAAGTCCTTCCCGGGGGAATGTCTCTAACTTGCAGAGGGTTCACAGAGAAGGTGCAGGAAGGATCAATAATATTCTGTGGGGACTCCACAGTGTCCTCTGTTTCAAATGACCTAGACAAGGCATCGGCCCTCACATTCTTGTCAGCAGGATGGTGGTGGAGTTGGAATCGGAACCGAGCAAAGAACAACGACCACCTGGAATGACGAGGATTCAACCGCTGAGCCGTCTGTAGATAGGTCAGCTTCTTGTGATCCGTGAAGACCATGATAGGATGGGCTGCGCCTTCCAGTAGGTGTCTCCACTCCTGCAGAGCCAGCTTTATGGCCAGTAACTCCCGATCCCCAATCGAGTAGTTGCGCTCTGCGGGAGAAAACAGCATAGAATAGTAGCCACATACCACAGTCTTGCCTTTTGAACCTTTCTGGAACAACAGTGCACCAGCACCAACAGAGGAAGCCTCCACCTCTAATGAAAACTGTAGGGATACATCAGGGTGGTGAAGAATAGAGGCTAATGTGAAGGCTTTTTTTTAAGGATTCAAATGCGGCTTCTGCCTCCGAAGTCCACACCTTGGCATTCATGCCCTTTTTAGTGAGGGTAGAGATGGGAGCTGTCAAAGACGAGAAGTTGGGAATGAACAGCCGGTAGAAGTTGGCGAATCCCAGGAAGTGTTGTATGGCCCTTAAGCCTTGGGGGCGTGGCCATTCCAGGACAGTCTTTACCTTCTCAGGGTCCATCTTGAGACCCTGATCGGAGATAATATAGCCCAGGAAGGGAAGAGACTTTTTTTTCAAACACGCACTTCTCCAGCTTGGCATAAAAATGACTGTCCCTCAGACGAAGCAAAACCTGGCAGATATGACTCTGATGAGTTACTGTATCTGGGGAAAAAAATCGAAATGTCATCGACATACACCACAACACAGACGAAGGGGAGATCACGAAAAATGTCATTGACAAATTCCTGAAACACCACGGGGGCGTTACATAGGCTGAAGGGCATAACTAGGTATTCATAGTTCCAGATTAGGTGGTGGGTAAAATACCCGTTCCAAACAGGACGCAACCAGGTCAGAGAATGCTGTTGATGGGAAGTGCCCAGGTGTGTTTAAATAATGATAGCCACTCCCACTAACCTTGAGGGGAGTGGTGTGTTGGGCATGGAAGTAAATGTGTAATAATAATAAATAAATAATAAAGTACTGTGTATAGTGCACATGTGAGGTATAGGGGACATGACTAAGTGTAGTGTGTAGAAATCAGGGCTGTGAGTGAAACAAAAAAAGTGAGTGTAGAGTGTAAAACATGGAGGCATAGTGTTTGGATAGTGAGGCACAGCATATATCGCCGAATAGCAGCCTATTTATAACGCCCATACTGTAAGAGAGCGGGCTGCCCTGCATGCAGTGCCAAACATCCGCACACCAGGCTATCCCAGCATCATAAGACCCGGGCGCGTCCTGAAAAAAAGTATGTACTATGTAAGTAACCATGAAAAAACATGGGGTATTAGTTGTTGTTTTGGCCAAAAAAACGCAAGCTCGCAATCCACGTCACGGATCCCCACACTTGCGAGTCCCTACCTAGAACTTTTCGTTCCAAAATCTAAGATATACAAAAAAATGGGACATAGAATGTAATTAAAACCACAGAAAAGGCCATACTCACAGATTAGGTGGTGGGTAAAATACCCGTTCCAAACAGGACGCAACCAGGTCAGAGAATGCTGTTGATGGGAAGTGCCCAGGTGTTTTTAAATAATGATAGCCACTCCCACTAACCTTGAGGGGAGTGGTGTGTTGGGCATGGAAGTAAATGTGTAATAATAATAAATAAATAATAAAGTACTGTGTATAGTGCACATGTGAGGTATAGGGGACATGACTAAGTGTAGTGTGTAGAAATCAGGGCTGTGAGTGAAACAAAAAAAGTGAGTGTAGAGTGTAAAACATGGAGGCATAGTGTTTGGATAGTGAGGCACAGCATATATCGCCGAATAGCAGCCTATTTATAACGCCCATACTGTAAGAGAGCGGGCTGCCCTGCATGCAGTGCCAAACATCCGCACACCAGGCTATCCCAGCATCATAAGACCCGGGCGCGTCCTGAAAAAAAGTATGTACTATGTAAGTAACCATGAAAAAACATGGGGTATTAGTTGTTGTTTTGGCCAAAAAAACGCAAGCTCGCAATCCACGTCACGGATCCCCACACTTGCGAGTCCCTACCTAGAACTTTTCGTTCCAAAATCTAAGATATACAAAAAAATGGGACATAGAATGTAATTAAAACCACAGAAAAGGCCATACTCACAGATTAGGTGGTGGGTAAAATACCCGTTCCAAACAGGACGCAACCAGGTCAGAGAATGCTGTTGATGGGAAGTGCCCAGGTGTGTTTAAATAATGATAGCCACTCCCACTAACCTTGAGGGGAGTGGTGTGTTGGGCATGGAAGTAAATGTGTAATAATAATAAATAAATAATAAAGTACTGTGTATAGTGCACATGTGAGGTATAGGGGACATGACTAAGTGTAGTGTGTAGAAATCAGGGCTGTGAGTGAAACAAAAAAAGTGAGTGTAGAGTGTAAAACATGGAGGCATAGTGTTTGGATAGTGAGGCACAGCATATATCGCCGAATAGCAGCCTATTTATAACGCCCATACTGTAAGAGAGCGGGCTGCCCTGCATGCAGTGCCAAACATCCGCACACCAGGCTATCCCAGCATCATAAGACCCGGGCGCGTCCTGAAAAAAAGTATGTACTATGTAAGTAACCATGAAAAAACATGGGGTATTAGTTGTTGTTTTGGCCAAAAAAACGCAAGCTCGCAATCCACGTCACGGATCCCCACACTTGCGAGTCCCTACCTAGAACTTTTCGTTCCAAAATCTAAGATATACAAAAAAATGGGACATAGAATGTAATTAAAACCACAGAAAAGGCCATACTCACAGATTAGGTGGTGGGTAAAATACCCGTTCCAAACAGGACGCAACCAGGTCAGAGAATGCTGTTGATGGGAAGTGCCCAGGTGTGTTTAAATAATGATAGCCACTCCCACTAACCTTGAGGGGAGTGGTGTGTTGGGCATGGAAGTAAATGTGTAATAATAATAAATAAATAATAAAGTACTGTGTATAGTGCACATGTGAGGTATAGGGGACATGACTAAGTGTAGTGTGTAGAAATCAGGGCTGTGAGTGAAACAAAAAAAGTGAGTGTAGAGTGTAAAACATGGAGGCATAGTGTTTGGATAGTGAGGCACAGCATATATCGCCGAATAGCAGCCTATTTATAACGCCCATACTGTAAGAGAGCGGGCTGCCCTGCATGCAGTGCCAAACATCCGCACACCAGGCTATCCCAGCATCATAAGACCCGGGCGCGTCCTGAAAAAAAGTATGTACTATGTAAGTAACCATGAAAAAACATGGGGTATTAGTTGTTGTTTTGGCCAAAAAAACGCAAGCTCGCAATCCACGTCACGGATCCCCACACTTGCGAGTCCCTACCTAGAACTTTTCGTTCCAAAATCTAAGATATACAAAAAAATGGGACATAGAATGTAATTAAAACCACAGAAAAGGCCATACTCACAGATTAGGTGGTGGGTAAAATACCCGTTCCAAACAGGACGCAACCAGGTCAGAGAATGCTGTTGATGGGAAGTGCCCAGGTGTGTTTAAATAATGATAGCCACTCCCACTAACCTTGAGGGGAGTGGTGTGTTGGGCATGGAAGTAAATGTGTAATAATAATAAATAAATAATAAAGTACTGTGTATAGTGCACATGTGAGGTATAGGGGACATGACTAAGTGTAGTGTGTAGAAATCAGGGCTGTGAGTGAAACAAAAAAAGTGAGTGTAGAGTGTAAAACATGGAGGCATAGTGTTTGGATAGTGAGGCACAGCATATATCGCCGAATAGCAGCCTATTTATAACGCCCATACTGTAAGAGAGCGGGCTGCCCTGCATGCAGTGCCAAACATCCGCACACCAGGCTATCCCAGCATCATAAGACCCGGGCGCGTCCTGAAAAAAAGTATGTACTATGTAAGTAACCATGAAAAAACATGGGGTATTAGTTGTTGTTTTGGCCAAAAAAACGCAAGCTCGCAATCCACGTCACGGATCCCCACACTTGCGAGTCCCTACCTAGAACTTTTCGTTCCAAAATCTAAGATATACAAAAAAATGGGACATAGAATGTAATTAAAACCACAGAAAAGGCCATACTCACAGATTAGGTGGTGGGTAAAATACCCGTTCCAAACAGGACGCAACCAGGTCAGAGAATGCTGTTGATGGGAAGTGCCCAGGTGTGTTTAAATAATGATAGCCACTCCCACTAACCTTGAGGGGAGTGGTGTGTTGGGCATGGAAGTAAATGTGTAATAATAATAAATAAATAATAAAGTACTGTGTATAGTGCACATGTGAGGTATAGGGGACATGACTAAGTGTAGTGTGTAGAAATCAGGGCTGTGAGTGAAACAAAAAAAGTGAGTGTAGAGTGTAAAACATGGAGGCATAGTGTTTGGATAGTGAGGCACAGCATATATCGCCGAATAGCAGCCTATTTATAACGCCCATACTGTAAGAGAGCGGGCTGCCCTGCATGCAGTGCCAAACATCCGCACACCAGGCTATCCCAGCATCATAAGACCCGGGCGCGTCCTGAAAAAAAGTATGTACTATGTAAGTAACCATGAAAAAACATGGGGTATTAGTTGTTGTTTTGGCCAAAAAAACGCAAGCTCGCAATCCACGTCACGGATCCCCACACTTGCGAGTCCCTACCTAGAACTTTTCGTTCCAAAATCTAAGATATACAAAAAAATGGGACATAGAATGTAATTAAAACCACAGAAAAGGCCATACTCACAGATTAGGTGGTGGGTAAAATACCCGTTCCAAACAGGACGCAACCAGGTCAGAGAATGCTGTTGATGGGAAGTGCCCAGGTGTGTTTAAATAATGATAGCCACTCCCACTAACCTTGAGGGGAGTGGTGTGTTGGGCATGGAAGTAAATGTGTAATAATAATAAATAAATAATAAAGTACTGTGTATAGTGCACATGTGAGGTATAGGGGACATGACTAAGTGTAGTGTGTAGAAATCAGGGCTGTGAGTGAAACAAAAAAAGTGAGTGTAGAGTGTAAAACATGGAGGCATAGTGTTTGGATAGTGAGGCACAGCATATATCGCCGAATAGCAGCCTATTTATAACGCCCATACTGTAAGAGAGCGGGCTGCCCTGCATGCAGTGCCAAACATCCGCACACCAGGCTATCCCAGCATCATAAGACCCGGGCGCGTCCTGAAAAAAAGTATGTACTATGTAAGTAACCATGAAAAAACATGGGGTATTAGTTGTTGTTTTGGCCAAAAAAACGCAAGCTCGCAATCCACGTCACGGATCCCCACACTTGCGAGTCCCTACCTAGAACTTTTCGTTCCAAAATCTAAGATATACAAAAAAATGGGACATAGAATGTAATTAAAACCACAGAAAAGGCCATACTCACAGATTAGGTGGTGGGTAAAATACCCGTTCCAAACAGGACGCAACCAGGTCAGAGAATGCTGTTGATGGGAAGTGCCCAGGTGTGTTTAAATAATGATAGCCACTCCCACTAACCTTGAGGGGAGTGGTGTGTTGGGCATGGAAGTAAATGTGTAATAATAATAAATAAATAATAAAGTACTGTGTATAGTGCACATGTGAGGTATAGGGGACATGACTAAGTGTAGTGTGTAGAAATCAGGGCTGTGAGTGAAACAAAAAAAGTGAGTGTAGAGTGTAAAACATGGAGGCATAGTGTTTGGATAGTGAGGCACAGCATATATCGCCGAATAGCAGCCTATTTATAACGCCCATACTGTAAGAGAGCGGGCTGCCCTGCATGCAGTGCCAAACATCCGCACACCAGGCTATCCCAGCATCATAAGACCCGGGCGCGTCCTGAAAAAAAGTATGTACTATGTAAGTAACCATGAAAAAACATGGGGTATTAGTTGTTGTTTTGGCCAAAAAAACGCAAGCTCGCAATCCACGTCACGGATCCCCACACTTGCGAGTCCCTACCTAGAACTTTTCGTTCCAAAATCTAAGATATACAAAAAAATGGGACATAGAATGTAATTAAAACCACAGAAAAGGCCATACTCACAGATTAGGTGGTGGGTAAAATACCCGTTCCAAACAGGACGCAACCAGGTCAGAGAATGCTGTTGATGGGAAGTGCCCAGGTGTGTTTAAATAATGATAGCCACTCCCACTAACCTTGAGGGGAGTGGTGTGTTGGGCATGGAAGTAAATGTGTAATAATAATAAATAAATAATAAAGTACTGTGTATAGTGCACATGTGAGGTATAGGGGACATGACTAAGTGTAGTGTGTAGAAATCAGGGCTGTGAGTGAAACAAAAAAAGTGAGTGTAGAGTGTAAAACATGGAGGCATAGTGTTTGGATAGTGAGGCACAGCATATATCGCCGAATAGCAGCCTATTTATAACGCCCATACTGTAAGAGAGCGGGCTGCCCTGCATGCAGTGCCAAACATCCGCACACCAGGCTATCCCAGCATCATAAGACCCGGGCGCGTCCTGAAAAAAAAGTATGTACTATGTAAGTAACCATGAAAAAACATGGGGTATTAGTTGTTGTTTTGGCCAAAAAAACGCAAGCTCGCAATCCACGTCACGGATCCCCACACTTGCGAGTCCCTACCTAGAACTTTTCGTTCCAAAATCTAAGATATACAAAAAAATGGGACATAGAATGTAATTAAAACCACAGAAAAGGCCATACTCACAGATTAGGTGGTGGGTAAAATACCCGTTCCAAACAGGACGCAACCAGGTCAGAGAATGCTGTTGATGGGAAGTGCCCAGGTGTGTTTAAATAATGATAGCCACTCCCACTAACCTTGAGGGGAGTGGTGTGTTGGGCATGGAAGTAAATGTGTAATAATAATAAATAAATAATAAAGTACTGTGTATAGTGCACATGTGAGGTATAGGGGACATGACTAAGTGTAGTGTGTAGAAATCAGGGCTGTGAGTGAAACAAAAAAAGTGAGTGTAGAGTGTAAAACATGGAGGCATAGTGTTTGGATAGTGAGGCACAGCATATATCGCCGAATAGCAGCCTATTTATAACGCCCATACTGTAAGAGAGCGGGCTGCCCTGCATGCAGTGCCAAACATCCGCACACCAGGCTATCCCAGCATCATAAGACCCGGGCGCGTCCTGAAAAAAAGTATGTACTATGTAAGTAACCATGAAAAAACATGGGGTATTAGTTGTTGTTTTGGCCAAAAAAACGCAAGCTCGCAATCCACGTCACGGATCCCCACACTTGCGAGTCCCTACCTAGAACTTTTCGTTCCAAAATCTAAGATATACAAAAAAATGGGACATAGAATGTAATTAAAACCACAGAAAAGGCCATACTCACAGATTAGGTGGTGGGTAAAATACCCGTTCCAACACACCACTCCCCTCAAGGTTAGTGGGAGTGGCTATCATTATTTAAACACACCTGGGCACTTCCCATCAACAGCATTCTCTGACCTGGTTGCGTCCTGTTTGGAACGGGTATTTTACCCACCACCTAATCTGTGAGTATGGCCTTTTCTGTGGTTTTAATAGGTATTCATAGTGCCCATCATGTGTATTAAATGCAGTCTTCCACTCGTAACCTTGACGAATCCGGATCAGATTGTAGGCCCCCCCCGGCAGGTCCAGTTTAGAAAAAAATATTGCCTCCCCGTATGCGATCAAACAGTTCCAAAATCAAAGGCAATGGGTACCTGTTCTTCACCGTGATCTGGTCGAGGCCTCCATTGTCAATGCAGGGTCGGAGGGATCCATCTTTCATCTTGACAAAGAAAAACCCAGCTCCGGCCGGGGATGAGGATTTACGAATGAAGCCCCTCTCCAGATTCTCCTTAATGCAGGCAGACATGGACTGGGTCTCAGGCAAGGAGAGAGGGTACACTCTACCGCAGGAAGGAGACGAATCAGGAACCAAGTCAGACAATCATATGTTCGATGTGGCGGCAAGGTCTCTACTTCCTTCTTATCAAAGACATCAGAGAACATAGAGTAACAAGAAGGCAACCCTGCCAATGACTGATGCAGAGAAGACTGTGGTGGATGGATATGACCCAGACAGCGGTCAAAACACTTGGGACCATACTTGAGAACATCTCCAGAGTTCCAATCCAGGACTGGGGCGTGCAAAGGAGCCAAGGCAAACCCAGCAGCACAGGGTTGACAGCCTTGGGCAGGACAAACAGGGAGATGAGCTCAGAGTGAAGAGCTCCCACTTGAAGTCTCAATGGCTTGGTCACAGACAAACGGGGTCAGGCAAAGGCAGTCCATCTAACGAGGCAATGATTAACTGCCTTTCCAGCAGGACAGTGGGCAACTGAAGAACATCCACAACGTCTTGGCAGATGAAATTTGCTGCAGAGACAGAGTCCAGGTAGGCAGAGACCGGATGGGGCTTCTCATCAGCAATGATGGTCACGGTAATTAACAGTTTGGAGGAGAGCTATACCTATATGGAGAAGAGTTCTCAATTAAATGCAGTGGCGCCCAGGGTTATCTCTCCAACCAAACCTAGGCGTTGGGGTTTTTTGGATTCTGAGGACACAGACGCACGACATGGCCAGCGAGGCCACAATATAAACAGAGTCCAGAGGTGCGCCTGCGCTGTTTCTCTTGAACGGACAATTTTAGCCGATCCACCTGCATCGGAACCTCAAGCAAAGCAGTAGGAGACGGCAAGAGGGGTTGCCTGAAGTTGGGCGCCAGTCTAGGAAGCCGTCTCTCTTGTCGAACCTCTTGAGATCTTTCTTTGAGCCTTATGTCCTCTCGAGTGGCAAGTAGAATCAGGTGGTCTAAGGTAGGTGGTAGATCTCGAGCAGCAAGTTCGTCCTTGATCTCGGGTGATCGACCATGCCAGAAGGATGCTACCAAGGCCTCATAGTTCCAGGACAGCTGTCTTGCCAGGGTTCGGAACTGGATGGTGTATTCGCCCACGAAGGTGTCCCCCTGGCGAAGGTTAAAGATAGCAGTGGCTGCTGACGAGACTCGTCCTGGCTCCTCGAAAACAGTACGGAATAACCATACGAACCCCTGGAAGTCTTGGGTCCCTGACGTTCCCAGATTGGGTTCGCCCATGCCAGGGCCTTGCCGGCAAGTAGAGACACGATGAAGGCGATCTTGGCTCCGTCCGATGGAAATGCTTGGGCGTGCAGGGTAAAATGGATATGGCATTGGTTCAGAAACCCTCTGCATGTACTTGCGTCTCCATGGAACCGAGAAGGTAATGGCAGCGAGAACCGAGGATCCGAACTGGAACTGGCAGGAGGTGAAGCAGGCAGGTTGAACGAAGGAGCTTGCATAGGAGCCGGAAGGGAAGCAGCTAAGCAATGGAGTCCACTGCCACAAGAAGTTCATCCTGTCTTGCTCGGAGACCCTGCAGGTCCGCCTGCATGGCTTGGGAGGGTGACATGCCCTTGAATTGATCAGCGGGGTCCATGGCCTGAGCGTACAGTCACGATGCGGGGTGTGGGCCCACTGGGCCGTACCGCGTAGCGGTATGGCAGCTGGCCAAACAGATATAGTACAGAGTCTATAGTCCAGAAAGGGTACCTGTGGCAACTCGGACAGTAGCAAGGCAGGCTCGGCTGGGACCAGGCAGCAGGTAGACGTCAGGCGTGGAGTAGCAGAACACGACAACAACTTCAGCACGGCACTTGACCAAGACAGCACGGGATGCAGGATACAATAAACACTTGGGAACTGGAAGACACTAGGAGACCATTTGCAAGACAAATTTTGGGTAACGAACAACGCTCAGGCAAAGAACAAGAGGGCAGAGCCCTTTTTATAGTCCAGTAGCATTCTGGGCGTGATGTAGGCTTCCTTCAATTATGCGCGCACTGTCCCTTTAAGACCGTGCACATGCGGGCGCGCGCATACTCCGGAGACAGTCTTGATTCCAGGAAGTGAGTGCCGGCGCCTCACAGGAGGACGATGCAGCAGGGAACTCACATGTCCATGGCCGCGGCCGTCGAGGGGTAAGTCAGAACGACGGACCCCGGCCATAGACGTTACATGTATACAGGAAAAAAACTAAACAAAGTTTTCACAAACTGCCTTTAACCATTGAAACATAAAAAAATAACTGTAACAAACATCATTAGATAGTGTTACCAAACATCCACATTCTAAACAACTTGTTCTCCATATTCATGGACTGTCATGTCTCATGATAGAGCACATTTCTTCCTGTAATCTCAGACACATTATTATGTAGAGGAGCAGCGTGCCATTGTGTGAACTCACCAGTCAGCTACTGTAACTTGATGCTTGGCAGATCTATCATATCCCTGAAGGGAAGAGCTGGGTTTTCCTTAGACAATTCCTGTATTTGAATGAGTCATAGTCTGAATGTTTTATGCCCCTTATTTGTGACAATGAAATATCACCAAATGACTATCACCAAGTATATCAGTTTGTGTTATGTTACCGATCAAAAACCCCACGTACTGTATTTATCATGGTAGGAAATCAGGGTATAACACAAAAAAACATAATAAGAGGATCCTAATGGACTATGTGCAAGTGTGAGTCACCGGTAATGTAAGCGAGACATGTGCAGCAAAAGAAATGACTAATGTGTTTTCTTATCACACTTCACATTAGACACGTTTTGTAGGTTTTGCCTTCAATTATTTATTTATTTATTATGTATGTTTGTCTAAATAGTGGCAACTTAATATCAATATGGACTGTATACATTATATTTGATCTTGTATCACCTTCAAAAAATCTGTTTAGAAAGGGATATGAAGAAGATAGTCTTGTGTAAACATTCGGAAAGTCAATAAATTAGCAAAGATTACTAACATTCTGTTTTTACTTTGTTATCATTTATTTTTATTTTAGCACAAAGCCTCCACATAAAATTAGAATTTATTTTTTTTAAACGGTCTAAAGACTTAGAAAATGCACTGTAAACTCTGTTTCTTATACTGTAAGGTGTACACAGTCTTCTTGCATTACTTTGATAATACTTGTGGAGGTCCATCTATCTAGTTTGTGGGTACCTACTTTCTGCAGCCTTGTCCTTTCAACTATAATCAGAAAGCAAAATAGTCGCATGTGTCCTACAAGATCAGCTCACTCATCAAATCTTCTGAAACATTCTGTGCTGCTGAGAACATTCTTATCATCCTATTGTCTATAGATTGTTCAGTCACTCCAAAACTGGGGACATGTAGACAAATATTGTAAGCAACATTGTGTTTCTATTCAACATCTATGTATGTGCCTCACTTGTATTACTCATACTGACCCATTTGCATCAGGTCACATCATTAATCTAAAATTAAAGATAACCTCCAGCCAAATATGATAAATTTAGTTGGGTATGGAAGTTGTTGGTTAATATGCAAAAAAATATATATTACAAGAATGGCATGTGTCAAATTTATCATCCACTTTCACCATTCTTAGTAGTATTCTGTAATAGCTGTAATAATTTTAGATAATGGATGAAGAAATTTATTTTGGATGTGCACCATTTTTGGGCGCCAATGTCTGACATAGATGTACGCTAGTTATGAGGTGGCAGAAGGAAGAAGAGTGTACTTAGCTGCACCAAATTTATAGTGTTGCGTGGGCATCCTCCATATAAGATTTCATAAGTGGACGACCCAATGGTGAAAAGACCTGTTAGGGTGAGAAGACCAACCAAGCCTCCAGACAAAATAGAATGTGTAGGGTTGGATATTGACTGTAGTAGGACAGCCCACAATGATAGCCAACTGCAAATATATGGTTACATGGTTCTCTCCTTAGAATCTCTATCAGCTCGCTCAAACCCATGCAACCTTGGGTTCTGGAGGGCTTGCCAACGTTGCTATTTCTTGTCATCTTTTCACCTCCCTTCCTCTTTCTCTCGTGCCCACACTCCGTACGAACTATTCGAGCGAGGGCCCTGTGCGATGCATTCTCTCCCAAATGTATGCTTTTTTTTTTCTCCCCCTGACCAGGTTCCCCCACATTCCTTACTCAGTGGGAGACTGATTTGGGAATCACATTCATTCAGAACAGTGTGATAGCCTGTTTCTCTTTGCCCATGAATCCTCCCTCTCCAGTCGCTATCAAGAGGCAGTCTACAAGTTGCTGTCCTGCTGGTACAGAGTCCCCTCCTGGCTCCACTGGATGTTACCCTCAATCTCTCCCCTATGCTTGTGGTGTGGCAATATTTTGAATTTCTTTTTGGATTGTCGAGCTCTGTGTGGTTTTTGGGAGAAAGTCTGGTGGAATGCCTCCAAATTCACCTATGTTTCCCTCCTCTGTTCTCCTGCCCTCTTCCTGATCCATTTTAGGGACATTTGGATAAGGACATATTGACGGTCCGGAACCTCCTAAATGCTGCTAGGACTTGCATTCTGGCACAGTGGCGGCGGTCTCCTCCCCTACGTTTATGGCTAGCTAAAATGAGATTGTGCTATTAGAGGATCTCACTACTGGCTTACGTTACACAACTGATTAATTTAATTTCTAAAGAATGGCTATCAATGTGTTTTCCTGGAAAACCCCTTTAAACTAAAAAGAAAAATATGTAAATGCATACAAATATTGCTTCGTTATAAAGTTTTCTTTGTAGCTCATGAGAAAGCATGTTAGGATCAAGGATTTGTTCCTATACCTAGGCAAGGGTTAGGAAGAAAGCCTAACTAGGTAAGTTACCTAGTTAGGCTTTCTTCGGACGGCTCAGTAGGAGTGCTTTGAGGAGCAGTAGAATAAGAATAAGAATGCCTACTAGCAGCCTACTTGACTTGCCAAGTAGAGCTTTCTGAACATAGAATGCTAACATCTAGGCCAGCTTCTTCTATACATCAGTAGGTCTCCTACTGTGAGAATAGCCCAGCCACATTAAGGGAGTACAGAAAGCTGTGCTTATTTAAGCTTTCTTTATAGTGCATAAGCCCTGAGGAGGTGAAGAAAAAGCACCCGGAATAGGAGAGCCCCTTCAAGTGACAGAATGATTATAAACAGATCTGTAGTATTATTATTACTAACACGCAATGGCAGCACTATGACTCAAATACATGTGTTAGTACTGTACATTCTGTTCATGATTCCTGAATGTGATTAGAACTGTATATTATAATACAGTACACTATATGAAAACATATAGTAGGTCAGTTTTTCAACAGGTCACAAATAAGACAGATGGGTAAGAATGTGAAGTCTACTCTTTCAGTTTCAAACTAGACTGATGAAGCATAGGGCGATTCACGTGAATGAGAAAATGTTACATACACATGTAACCAACAATTATAAAGTCACAAAAATTGGCATATTTCTCAGATGCCCCCCCCCCCACCCCCCAGAACAACCTTTCACTACCCAGCTTTCCATTTTCCAAGTTAGGACCTTTTTACATCGGTCAATATGTGGCGTAAAAACGAATGCCGATCAACAAGACAGCTCATTGATCGGCGATCGTTTGCTCCTTTCATAAGGAGCTATGTATGGGGATGAGCGATGGTTATTGCGATCGCTCGTCCCCATGTATTTCCATCATGTCGGCAGCACATCTCCCGGTTTACACAAGGAGATGCGCTGCCGACAACGATAATAATTTCTGCTGCATAAACGATATGATCAGCAGATGAACAAGTGTTTGCTTGTTTATCGGCTGATCGTTGACCTGACTACACCGGACAATTATCGGGAAGGGGTGTTCATATGAACACTTGTTTGCCGATCATTGGCCCGTGTAAAAGGGCCTTTACCTTGTCCATATTTTCCCATTCCCTTTCATTCTATTTCTCCTATTCTTTATATTATAGATACACACTTTAGAATGCCTCCATCTAAAGTGTAGAATGCATAATCTTCTGAGTAATAAAGTTTATTTTTAGGAATGATTCAATCCAAATTGTTTGGTCCAAAATGTACAATCACATTTTTTGGGGCAAGATTCAATAGCTGTGCTTAAGTCCAAAGTAATTTAGTAATATGCTTGAACCACAAGAGGGTGCTGTTTACAACATAAATGCTTTATGAATATGAGTAAAATATGGAATACTGTCAATTTTAGTAGCTGTAAAGTGGATGAGATTTGAACAAATCTTATCCACACGCTGCGTAAATGATGAGCGGAAAAAACGCCCATATATTGACCTGCGGTGTGTTTTTTTAATCCGCAGCATGTTAATTGTATTTGCGTAATCGCTTCTCATGTGTTGCAGGTAAAACCCGCAACAAATAGCAGACGTTGCGATTTTTATGGTGAAAAATCTGCGATTCCAGAGCAAAAATCGTAACTCAGAAAAATAAAAAAATCTTATACTTACCTAGAATTCTGCGCTTCTTCGACCAGGCTGACCTCCTGGGATGACGTTTCATCCCATGTGACCGCTGCAGCCAATCACGGTCTGCAGTGGTCACACAGGATGAAACATCATCTTAGGAGGCAGGCCTGCAGGACGGCAGAGGCTACGTAAGTATGAAGCTTTTTTTTTTTATGTGCAGTTTTCTACAGCGGACATTCCGGCTGAAAAACTGCACCACAATCGGCCGGAATTCCCTGAAGCGCTCGGGGCGGATACGCTGTGTGCTTTTACGCTGCGTATCCGCCCTGTGTGAACATAGCCTAGACATTACTATTAGTGGCCTGGACATTATTCTCATTGACATGATAACATTTTCTAATATATCAATTACATATCTACTCTGCATTGGAAAGATCTACCCCTGATTTGATTGAGATACTGCCGATGGTGTTGCACCATATAAAGCTCTCTACAAACCAGTGGAGAGTAATGTAGTTGACAAAGTGCAAAGCAGATTAGACCTGAGTAAAATTTGCATGTGTTCAACTGCTGGAGAAGGTTCAACAGCTGCCTGACTGATGGGGTGTGGGCAAACAGTGACTGCTCGGAGCACAGGGGGATGGTCACACACAAGGATAAAAAGAAAGAATAACACAATCCAGACTAACAAATACATCCATATATGAATACATACTGTCAAGTTTCATTATGTCGCCTTTAAGATCTGTTTACATTTAGTTTGAGTTGGGTTTTTCGGCAAACACAAAATGTGCAGCACTGTTCCTGCCGTCAAAAATACCGGAAACCCAGCAAAAATCTGACGGACCCCTTTATAAGTCAAAAAGGGCTGTCAGGATTCGTCAGGTTTGAAACGGATTCGACATAGCTGTGATGGCTCTGTTATGAACTGAAGCCATGGTGCTAGTGTGAACAGAGCCTTAGGGCATGACCACACATGGCGGAATTCCTCCGCAACTGTCCGCATCAATGCCGCACAGAATCTGCGTTGCAGATTCTGCAGCGGATCTGCACAAAATGTGCAGAAAATTGATGCGGACTGGCCGCTGCGGACTGCAGGAAAAGTGCTTCTCTTCTCCCTATTCAGTGCAGGATAGAGAGAAGGGACAGCACTTTCCCTAGTGAAAGTCAAAGAAATTCATACTTACCGCCCGTTGTCTTGGTGACGCGTCCCTCTTTCGGCATCCGGCCCGACCTCCCTGGATGACGCTCCAGTCCATGTGACCGCTGCAGCCTGTGCTTGGCCTGTGATTGGCTGCAGCCGTCACTTACACTGAAACGTCATCCTGGGAGGCCGGACTGGAGACAGACGCAGGGAGTTCTCGGTAAGTATGAACTTATATTTTTTTTTACAGATACATGTATATTGAGATCGGTAGTCACTGTCCCGGGTGCAGAAACAGTTACTGCCGATCGCGTAACTCTTTCAGCACCCTGGACAGTGACTATTTACAGACGTCTCCTAGCAACGCTCCCGTCATTACGGGAGCCCCATTGACTTCCTCAGTCTGGCTGTAGACCTAGAAATACATAGGTCCAGCCAGAATGAAGAAATGTCATGGTAGTAAAAACAATACGCTCCGCAGCACACATAAGATCTGCGGACTTCATTGCGGAATTTTGACTCTCCATTGAAGTCAATGGAGAAATTCCGCCATGAGTCCGCAACCAGTCCGCCACTGCTCCGCAACAGACAGAGCATGCTGCGGACACCAAATTCCGCTCCGCAGCCTATGCTCCGCAGCGGAATTGTACGCATCGTGTAAACGAACACTGCTAAATTAAAGTGAAAGTCAATGGAGAAACGGCTCCGCTGCGGATTAACGCTGCGGAGTGTCCGCAGCGGAATTTAAGTGAAATTCCGCCATGTGTGAACCCGCCCATATTGTATTTTAGTGTTTGTGAAATGTGACTGGTTCTCTTAAAGGCTATGTAAACCGTAGATTTAATGCGTAATTACAGATCGGGTAATTACGGATGAAATTGCGGACCCATTCAGTTCTATATTTTGGGGATCATTTCTATAAGCCATGGACACCCTTTTGTATATTTATGGGTGTGTCTGGGCCGTAGAAATGATCCACAAAATATAGAACATGTACTATTCTTGTCCGCAATTACGGCACGGACTCATAGAAGTCTATAAAATTACGGAGCTGTTTTTAAGGGAAAACAGCCTCTGATTTTTAGCCATTTTTGAAGCCGAAAATGTTTTTTTTTATCCGTTTTTTGGAGTTGTTTTTCCATTGACACAATGAAAAACAGCTCCAAAAACGGCTCAAGAAGTGACGTGCTGTTTTTCAAAATAGCGGTTTTTCCTATTGATTTCAATGGGCTAGCGTATTTCGAGGCGTTTATGCCCCGAAATACGCCTGAAAACACTGCGTGCGAACATACCCTTACGATCGTGTGCAAGAGGCCTTAGGCTTCGTTCACATCTGCGTTAGGGCTCCGTTGTGACGTTCCGTCGGAGCTTTCCATCAGAACGGAGCCCTGACTGAAACAAACGGAAACCATAGGTTTCCGTTTGCATCACCATTGTTTTGTGTCAGTTGTGTAAGGGTTTCGTTGTTTTTATAGAATCAATAGCGTAGTAGACCACGCTATTCATTCCGTCAAAACGACTGAACCCTGGCACAACTGAGAGAAACGAAAGACCATTTGTACCGGATCCGTCACCATTGAAATCAACGTTGATGCAAATGGAAACCTATGGTTTCCGTTTGTTTCAGTCAGGGCTCCGTTCTGACAGAAAGCTCCGACGGAACATCAGAACGGGACCCTGACGCAGATGTGAACGCAGCCTTAAAGGTGGTTGTCTACTTTAAAAAAGGCCTCTTTATATGTTCAAAGATCATGAAAAAATGGATTTAGGGGGCAAATATTTACAAAATAGTCATAGCATTTCATAGATACAATACGGATGACAGTTCTAAACTAAACATATAGTTTATAAAAGCAGAGTTTAAAAAATGATTTATGCAAATGTGTTTGGAAGGTGTCAGTAGTGGAGAAATTGTAATAGTGATCATTAAAGAACACTTCAGTCAGCCTCCCTTGCTGATAACATGGAATAATAAATTGTATTAAGGTGTATAGTAAATATAGTTCAAATAGACAGTTTAGTGTAAACTTATTTACCATAAAATGTATTAAAAATTACGTTGGGGGCACAACAAATCAGATGATCCATAACAAATACCCATACTTCCAGCTCTTATGCAACAATGTGAAGCGATGCTGTACCTTTGCCATTAACTTCTGTGACTTAATGTGATATACGCAATAAACATATATAATCACACAGTAGGGAAGGGAAAAGAATAGAACAATCGGCACAACATTGTTTACATTGTGTTCTTCATTCCAATCTGGTGTATGCAACAGTTTGTAAGAGGCTGCACAGACCTGGCCTAAGTTTTAAACCTGTTACTACAGAACTGTTACCACTAGGTGGCGCATCACTACCTTACTGTATTTATAGTGACCATGAAACAAGCAGCAGCTGTATCTCTGCACTTCTGAACCTGCAACAGTATTTGGAACAAATGGACATAGAACTGCCAGGCATGTGAATATTAATCGCTTGTGCAAAAATATTTGTTTTACAATGAATCACTGAATGTAAGCTGGCTACTAAGGTCAGGGCTGGCCGCTCATTGGTTAAGATATCCAGGGTCGATCTTCATATAAATTATTATTCAAGGACTACATATGGAAAAGATAACAATATTCTCAACCGTCTGGGTATCAATAACCAGATTTCGTGCCTGTGACCAGATGGTCAAACACACCTGTAAGAAAACCAGCTCTTTTTTGATAGCACCGATCCTGGACCCAAGAGGCAACTGAAGTCTAGAGGGAATGAAAACCTGATAATCTGTAGCCATCTGCCCCATGGAGGTTTCTGCAATGTTAGTTGATAGAAGCGCAGTCTGTGCTTTAAAGTCCCCTGCAGGCTTCCTCGCCTCCGATCCTTTCCTGTTAATGTAATATAACATCCTGAATTATTTTATTACAACTGGAAATTCCCATTAGCAGCCACCTAGTGGGAAGCGTGCCAATTTTCTGGTATGATAGTGAATATTATTGGAAGGGACTCATTTAAAGTTTGATGTGCAGATCACAAGGAGCACTAAACTTAGTAGCAAAAGTTCATTCTACAAGCATAATTTTCCCCTGCTAGAAATGTGTACAGGTTATATAGGGTGCGGGTCAGCAGAGGTTGTTTTCCCTGAATGCAGCATTTCAGGACAAGTTGCTCCAAAGGTTATTATGAACCTCTCAAGGTTAGATGTGGTCGCTTGTATGGCCAGCAAGTGGCGCTCTAGGCTGATTATTGCCAGGCTATTCCCAGCATACGTCTGAGTAGGGGGTGAATAAACTCTACCAGGAAACCTTCGCACAGCAGTAAGGGACAAACCCAGGGAGGTTTATCATAGGCATCATTGTGCAGCCCTCGCTGACGTCTTTTACCGACAAACACCTGCAATTAGTTAGAAACAAATGATTGCAATATTTATAACATATTCTGCGGCGCAGTCCCTGTCCTCAAGCTTATTTACCAAAATTTTCTGCACATTTGGGCCAATTCAAAAGGAGGACAAATAACCTATCAGTATGTTTTTGGAGTGTGTGATAAGGCGGTGGTACCTAGAGGAAACCCACATAAACAAGGGGAGAACATACAATCTTTATGCAGAAGACCCGGTTGAATTTAGTCGCATGGTCCCTGCAGGGTCACAATGCAAACGAAGCCACTGTACTGTATGTACGACCCTGCACGATACCGGTAGTTTAAGGGTTAAAGAACAGTCCTTGCACATCCGTGCGCCAGTGACTCCTTAGACCTGTCTGCTAAAGTGCTTTTCTCTCATTACTTGTGTCTAGTAGTCCAGGCTTACAGCACCGCTCGTTTACATTCCTCTAAGTCTAGCCTAGTCTAGTCTCATTCCTTGTGTCTGGCTGTGCACAATAATAATGTTGCAATGTGTTCTGCTGGGACCGGTGCGCAGATCTCAGTACAAGAACTGGTCTGGAGATTACAGATAACAAAGGCCTCATGCACACGGCCGTGCCCGTAATCACGGCGCGCCATTGCGGGCACTGCCGGCTGACGACAAAGTATGGGAGCACGGCCCGTAAAATATGAAAAATAGGACATGTTCCATAATTCCTGACACAGTTCTACAACACTGACACCTATCCGTAGCGATGGAACTGAATGGGTCCGCAATTGCAGACCGTATTACGCTCCACAATTACGGAGATATTTTACGGTCGTGTGCATGGGGCCTTAGTGGAGAATGTATCCTAGCACAGCTCATACACGTGTCTACAGTAGAGTGGGGGAAAGGGTTAAGTGAGCAGAGCACTGATGGAGCATGCTGCCAGGGAGGGGGGTGAGGGATTTTATGTGCAGGATCCCCCCCCCCCCCCCCAGCATTGATGGAGCATGCAGCCTGGGAGGGGGCTGTATGATCCCCCCAGAGCATTGATGGAGCATGCTGCCTGGGAGGGGGGTTATCGATTTTATGTGCAGGACCCCCCCCCCCCCTCCCCAGCAGTGATGGAGCATGATGCTGAGGATTTTCATGTGCAGGACATTGTTAGATGATCCATTTATGCTCCACATCCCCCACCCCAGTGACAGGTGGACAGTGTCCCTAGAAAGGGAGAAAGGGCCAATTGTCTAATCTCCAAACTGCCACACGCCAGACCTCCCCCCATTGTGTGACTCCTATAGAAATGCTAAATAGCAGCGTGTGCCATGGACAATCTGCTCCTATTATCTCCGCAGACCCGTGCCCTCATGCAAAAACTAATACATAGTGCAACCTGCAAACACTACAAGAAATAGTGCAACCTCTGGGGATTTGTAGAAGGATTATATACTATTCTATATGACATATACTCTCATGAATAATAATTCATTATTATATTATTATTGTGGGGCATATTAGCCCCTGGTGCACTGCACCTCATGTAGCTGTATGCTCTGCTATACCCTCAGCCCACCTCAGAACAGCAGGCACAGTATTAGTGTCCTGTAAATGGGCACAGAGATATGAAGTGCTCTTTCATGTGCCCTCTCTTTCTTCGCAGTCTGCCTGGTAACAGCATGACAAAGGACATTAGACTTTGAGTCACTGTAAGCCCCCCTGTGCGCCCACCACAGACACTACACCACACTCCGCTGCACTGCCCCCTCCCCCACGTGTGGCCTTTTGGCACAAGCCATAGTGTTCAGCAGCCCCTATTAGCATTACAATGCTGCCACTGTCCAGCCAATCAGAGAGAAGGAGTGCGAGAAGCCACACCCCCGGCTCGCAGTGAATAAATAGCAGAGCTGCGGCTTCAGTTCCTCACACACTGCTTGGGATTCTATCGTTTTAGCTGAAAGCTTTGGATTAAACCTTCATTTACGAGAAACCTTTGTGGATTTTTCTGCTGCCTTAAACCCTCGTGATTTACTAAACTACCATGACTCTTGAAGAGGTGCACGGACAGGAAGCTGTTGTAGAGAACGCTGAAAGGTAATTATCGTGTTCTGTGCTGGGGTATCTACGTGTAGACTGGCATTGGCATGCTATGGGGGCACAGCATAGGGTATAGTAGCTGCTGTAATTGTAAATGGGTGCTTTATAGTTCTGTTGCAGTCAATGATTATAGACGTGCAGAGAGATAACCGTTGGCATAGTGCAGTGCCAGCCTATTGTACCCATATAAGGAGTTGATGGTGGGCATCTGACTAAATGCATGTGTATATTTGTGTCTTGCCCAGGATGCACAGTGCTGGTAAAGCCCTACATGAGCTGCTCATCTCCGCCCAGAGACAGGAGTGTCTGACCGTTGGAGTCTACGAGTCTGCCAAAGTCATGAATGTGTAAGTATCCTACTCCCTGGCATTGAACCCACGCACACCCATTACTCACACGCACATTGCCCACACACAGAACAACCGGCCGACCAATTAACGTCTTTCTCTCTTTTCTCCTTCTCCAGAGATCCAGATAATGTCACGTTCTGCATTCTGGCTGCGGATGAGATCGATGAAGGGGATATTGCCCTGCAGATCCACTTCACACTGATACAAGCCTTCTGCTGTGAAAATGACATCAATATTGTAAGACTGAATGACACGGAGAAGCTGGCAGAGATCCTGGGCAGCGCAGATGAGTCCGGAGAACCCAAAGATCTGCACTGCATCCTTATTACGGTAAGTGTCCTATTCCTGCTGATCGGCAATGACTTGGCGTTGTGCCCTGGCTGTGTCTTAATCCTATTCTTGGAAGCTGTTTACTCATGTACTGTTCCTTTTTTATTTCTCAGAACCCCAGTGAGGATGCTTGGAAAGACCCAGATCTGGAAAAACTTGGTCTATTCTGTGAAGAAAGCCGTAATGTGAATGACTGGGTACCCACTATTACCCTGCCCGAGTGAAGAAACGACTAGTGCACTAGATGGTGAAAACCTTTTTTTGCATTATTATCACGGTGTTGTGCGCCTGGTTGGGCCAGCTGCGTTCCCGAGTCTGTGGATTACGCTGGTTGAGGTCGGAATATGTCGCCAAGACTAGCAAGATGTTTGCTCTTGTGGAGCAAAAAGAGTAAGGAGGAAGATTGACATGGACTGATCTACAGAAGGGATGGTTCAGACCGGTGCAAAGCCTCCTAATAGCACTGACGGAAGGGGCTGTCATACCGTGGAGTTGGAGTATATTGCATGTTTTGCAAGCCCGAAAGAACTTTTTGCAAAGTGGAAATGCTTTTTGGATTAGATGGTACAAGAAAGACTGGCAGATGGAAAACAACTTGATATGCGGAGATTTTATGGCATTATATTTTGAGCATTACTATGAACTTTTGGACTGACGAGTTAAAACAAAAAAACGTAAAAAAAGAAAATGACATTTCTGACTGAATCTTTTGGTTCTGTCTCTGCACTTAAAGAACTATGAACTTTCTATACATAGACCATCTTTATCTGTGTCATGTTCCCTTGGCACTTTTATCATGTAACCATTTACTACTTTATCTGTCTGCTTTGTTGCTGACTTTTTAAAACGTTGTCATTGTGCTTTAATAAACCATTTGAACTTACTTTACTTGTCAGTCTGCTATGTCATGATACACCATGGGTACCAATATTTGTGCAAAAAATCCAGCACAGACACTCCATATAATTGGCTGAAACTAGTGTGTGTGTGCAAATATATATATATATATACACTGCATTGATCTATATTGCTATGCAGGCTTTTGTCTGCATTTTCTGGGTGCCTTTCTTCTTGCTCAGAAGGGGCTTGCCTCTCCAGATAAGCTTTAGCTGAGGCACCTAATTCTTCCTATTCAATCTGATAATTTGACCTCTCACCTTCCTGCAACAGCTGCTTATCGCAACGGCCCGCAGAAGGGGGACTCTGCATTTCAAATGAGTGCATTATTCTAGTAGGAGGTCCTTATAGACCGGTTTCTATTTTCCTGTAAAGCGTGCAGCTGGCCATGTGTCACTATGAGGGGGTTTTCCTTCTATCTGCTCTAAGAAACACACACAAAAACAGTCAGTGCCCCCTCCCTGCTAACCGTAAATCCTTGCATCCATGGTCCAATACATTCTATAACCATTAAAAGTTTTGTCATTCTTCAAACGGTTAATCAACTATTCAGCATACTGGTAAAACACAATTGGTGATTTTATAAGGGAAGCGGAGAAGGGTATCATGCCCCGTGACACACACTGGCAAGCTCACGCGACTAATCAGTGTGCCCTATGGTGCCAATGAATTGTCCACGTCTCTGAATTTCCAGGAACCATTCCCTCTGCACCTTGTGTGCCTTGTGCAAGCATTGTGTCCCTGCAGAAAACCTTGGTGTAACTGCCAAGAATGCTATGAGAGCCGTGACAACCACACAAACAAAAAGTTGTAGAGTGTGCGAACAGTAAGCGCTGTCTTGGAACAGTCAGATATTCTAGCTGGAAGAATATGACCGCCAATGAGACGCTGAGATTATATGCACCAGTTCCTAAAGAAAGGTCAAATTGTTCTGCTATGGGAGCAAGGAGAAACTGTATTCGAAGTAGTAAATCAGTGCCATGCTGTTCGTGGATTAAAGAAGCACACTGTGTTTTATGGCTCGCATTCATTTCAAAGACGCACATAATGCTCTTCTAGCAAGCCAAGGAACATGTTTCAGTAGTACTTTATTTTGCTCCATGAGAACATGATGGAACTTTTTGCAAATGGATAGACAAAAAGTCTTATCTTGTATTAACACTGTCTCAAAGGTTCACTTCAAAGGAGTACACAAGATTAACTGTGCCACTGCCGCGCTAAATCCTACAATGTGACAAATCCTTCGCCGCAGCACTTGAGGTTTGCAGTTACATTGGCCCTAAAGGGGATCAGTGTGGCTGTAATGCAAATGATCTGCATGTCATTTTCATATAGTGGTTATACAAATGAGGGCGATTTGAATACGTTCTTGCAGGCCCCTATTATGAAGAAGAGGAACCTACTGTAGTTATACTGCAAGGCACCGATTTCCAGTAAAGAGACAGACTTGTTTCTTCAGTGGCCTGAGGGTCCTGAACATGCAAATCTGAAGTAACAATGAACAGATTTAACTCTCCGGTTGAGGTCAGACTTGCTGTTACGCTTCGTGATTTTACAGTTTGCAGTGCTTTCATTGATGAGACAATAAGGTGATCACATCTAAAGGAAATCTTCTAATGAAATGTTAACACACAGATTAGTCCACCGGCATTTTTATATATATAAATATAAAAAAAAAATCTTGTGTACATATTCTTTATGCAGTGGACCAATCTGCACCAAATTTGGCACATAAGTAAATCAGGCACTTTCCAAGGTTTTACACCGGTTTTCAGGTCCTACCATTCGCAAAAATTGCAATACAATATCAAATATGGCACCACTGGATAAAGAGACAGACTTGTTTCTTCAGTGGCCTGAGGATCCTGAACATGCAAATCTTAGGGTCCACTTAGGGTCTATATAGGGTCCTCCTCTATATCACTGGCTGCCACATCAAGGGTCTTCCTCCATATCACATCAGATGACCTGTATTAGCCAATAGAGGCTCGCAGGTCCTTCATTTTTAGCCTCACTGACATACACACAGTTTTACACCAGGTTCCCATAACAAGCCAGTCACTTTTGTTTCACAATGGCTATCCATAACAATCCAGCCATCTTTCTTTACTCGCCGTGAACGGACTGTACCTATACTACACTGTACCTATACTGGATTTCAGCATTCTCATAAATTTAACCCCTTTCAGATCAGTCCTGCCTCCAAAAAGGAACCCTGCACTTGGACTTTATTGGATATGTTGGCTTCATATCAGTAGGAAATTAAGTTTTTAACCACAAACAAATATACCCCTGTGTAGCCTAAATATAGGAGTTCATACAATATGGTGCCCAGAGGTGTATAAATTGTCACCAAGCAGTTAAACACAATCCATTTCCCAGAAGGGTTATTTGAGAGGTGATAATGGATTTTACAGAGGATTTGCATAGGATTAGTTAAATCAATTACCATCAATTCTATGCATTATACACTTCTATGTAGATATAATCAGCAACGGTTAAGATGGGATAATGGAGCTATGGATAGACTTTTGCAAAACAATCATCACTTGGCTCCCATTGTAACATTGTCACAATGATAACGGAAAATAATTCTAGTTACATTGTTACGTACATAGATGTGTTTATTTGGAAACACTGGACCAGTGCAATTGTGAATGGCTCCAGCGATGGTGAAAATATGGTAGTGATGCAAATTGCAGAACAGTCTCTATATGTATTTAGGAGGGCAGTTTCAGACCATATTAGACGTAGGAACAGTCATGGCAGGCGATGAATGTGCTGAACTGGTGGGAGGCAGTGACCAGTCCACTCATATGATTATGTCAGGACTCGGCTGCCTATGATATAGGCAGCGTCATGATGTGAGGCTTAAAATGGGAAGTGGGAGTGCGTCGAGACATACAGTCAGAAGAGAAATGGTCTCTGCTAATCCGAACTCAGAAATTGTGTGGTGTTATATGGACTCCTATATGAAATCTGTTTAGTTTTGTGTTCATTAACCCTTCAGCCTCCTGCACACAGGACGGTAATGAAAATGAGTGTTTTTCACGTCCGATTCGCACCCGTGCGGGACCCGTTTTCACGCATCTCTCATAGACTTGAGTCTATATAGGTATCTGTGAAAACCGACAAATATAGGACATGTCCTATTTTTTCACGGGCCCTTCACACGGTCCGTTAAGACATAGAAATATATGCAGCCGCGTGACGCCCGTTAAAAAAAACGTCCGTAACACGGACTATATATACATTCGTCTGAATAGGCCCTAATGTGTTTTTTAGATGCCCCTTTTTAAGGAACCAAAAGTCATGAAAATCTGTTAAGTAGGCCTGGGTTCAATACACGATGAAAAGGTAACGCACTTTTGATTGATCATTGTCCTAACGTGCAATGTGTACTGTACTGAGCTCTGCATGTCCGATGTTCAGAAGTGCAGGCACTTCCAGGCTCTCTTCTGTTCTGAGAAAAGGCATTCTCTGTATGTGAGCTAGCTGGAAGTCTTCTTATCTTGCAGTGGCCTGCTTCAAGATGTTTAGATCTTCAGGGAACAGTGGGAAGCAGCATCAAGGAAATGACATCGACAGTAACATTCCTATAATATTTGATAAGTGAACAATATATGAGACGGGATAATGCAATGTTGTATTGTATACATGGAGCCTTTTTATTCACAAATAAGACTGTAAGGATCTGCGGTGCAAAGCTGCTCTCATCACAGACTACTGTCTCCGCTCAGGCCTGCGCCACGCTCCGCAACATGCCTCTACTACATTTACTTAGCACAGTGCAATTCTATGATCTAGACAAACTTTTCATGCCTATGTATGTGTGTATGTAAATGACGTTTCATTCCTTGCCCCTCTATTCTATGAATGTTGTACATACAACAACACAAGGCGTCAAGGAGGCTTTGTTATGGATTCCCCCATCTTTCATCTAATATGTATGGCCTGCTCAATTTATCTAGACTAGGGTTGTTAAAGGCTATGTACACCTTTGAAAGGCATATGCTTTAATAAAAAGGTCAATCAGTGTGATTGGTGCAACTTTATAAATAGTTTTTATTAAAAATTATTTTTACTTTTTGATATATAGCTGCTTTGTATTCTCTATACAGAACAGCTGTATTGTTCGCTAAATCCTGAATATGTCAGACCCGCGGACCTGACGGGTTCAGTGAAAGCGGGTCCTGTGTGTCTCTGACACACAGGAATGGATCCACCTGTAATACATCACATCTAAGTTATGAACTTAGATCTGGTAGATTACAAGTGGATCCTGCATGTCAGAGACACACAAGACCCGCCTACAATGAACCCGTCAGGTCCGTGGGACTGACGGATTCAGGTAATAGTAAACTATACAGCTGTTCTGTATAGAAAATACAGAGCAGTTGTATATCAAAAAGTAAAAATAATTTTTAATAAAAACTATTTATAAAGTTGCACCAATCACACCTTTTTATTAAAAAAAAAATATTGCCTTTCAAAGGTGTACATGGTCTTTAACCATCCATTGGAGACATTTATTTTAGTGTCTATAAAAAAATCGTCCATAATTGTTTTGAATCTGGAAGCGCTTGTGCATGTAAAAGGGCTGTCTATGATTTTTGGATATGTTGTCCAGAAAAAAACAAAATGTTCATGTTTGGCCTCCATTGTGCCTGTGAAATGATCATTTAGGGGACAATTGGGATTCTCTTTAGATCCAATTCCTACTTTACATGCATTATGTTTTAGCCAAAAGCAGGAGTGGACCCTAAGGGGAGGGTAAGTATAATTCAAAGCTTTCTCCTTATCATCTTTTTTGTACCTATTTCCAGTTTTGGCTGAAAAATGCTACATGCAAAAACTGCAAAGTATGAACTAGGCCTTCCTTTCTGCTTGTTGTCCAAAATAGACAGCTATATAATGAAGGGATTTTTCAATGAATTGATCCTGAGTCCAAGCTGAATGACTGGGTTGCATCATTTGCAGGTATTTAATCCCGATTCTTTTTTTTTGGTATATTGTTTTTCTTCGGAACTTCATGAATCTTGTTAACTGATACATTTGGATAGTCTATCTATAGTGCATGGTTAGTAATGTTCTTCAGAGTCATATTAAATGTTCTTTAGAATATTGAAATGGTATGACGGGAATTCGCCTTCAAGCAAAATAATGATTCAAGCTTATGTGATCTCACTTTACCATACATACCTGCTGCTTGGTCTGTACAGTATGTTACCAGACAGCTCACTGTCTAATATCATTTGGGGCATGCTTGCACGTGTCGTATTAATAGTATCATGTCTCTGGTGGGAGAAATGCTTGGGAAATGACATTACCAAATATCAGCAGTGATACCTGGCATTTAACTTTCTCTCTTTTTAATCATCACATTACAGCATGTACATACTGTACAGGGTGTAAACGTTTCGATACACAAACCTGAATTCTTTATCGAGTGAATAATTGGTATGTTGGAATCCTTCCCATCAAATAGAACAAGGTGTAGTTTATCATGCATTCTTATATACAATAGATGGCCGTTCATTGTCTTGTTTTATAATACTACACGGTATTTGCATTGCATTTAAACTATTAAAGGCTATGGAATTTGATCCACTATTGTAGGCTATTTGCTGTAGATGTAAAGTAGCACTTGCTGGTTGAACCAGTATCATGGTCCTGTCTGGTCACACAAATATAAGGTGTTCAGCTATTTAACACTTAAATTAGCCATAGACATGCAATAGCTGCTGGCCGAAAGTTGTTCAACTGACAGATTTTACCCCCAATACGCCCACAGACAGCCTGGCATGAGAGAAAATAATAGAGGGTTGATTGGAATATCCAACATGGCCCATGAGATTAATGGTTAGTGGGATGTGTCTGGATAAGTAGGATATTCAAATACAAAAAAACTTTCTGTGGCCAGCTTTGGCCGTGGTAGATGGATCCCTCCAGCGGTAGCATATGTGCACAAGCAAATATAGGTCATCTGCTGTCTAATCCGCAAAAGAATGTCTGATTATTGGTAAAATCAGACGATCAAGATGATCGAGTCATTCACTAGGCCATACAGGAGGAGGTACTGGAGCTGTGACAAGCCTTACCTGGGTCCTCTATGGATTTTTTTAAGATGACCTAATAAAGCTCTTTTTTATACTATATATTCTACGGATGTGCTGAGGATTTTTTTCTCTTCTAATACTGGAGGGTTCCAAAAATTCAATAATGTTTGACACTGCATGAAGACGTTACACACACAGATAGCAATATCTGGACAGTTGGCCATTGTTGACCATTTAGAGACACGAGGCCAAATTTAAAGGGGTTGCCTCATGAAGAAAACATCTTTCAATATGTCCTATTAGGGCACATGGACGTCAAAGGAGGTTGGGTTCCCTGTTTGGGACCTAGCCCTATGAGCCAGAGCAGATAGCCGCTCACAAAGACCTGGCCCTTTAATGTATTATATTGTCGGCCACCATGTAATAATATATTTCTTCAGGTAAAATGTATGGCCAGCCGCAGCTTCCCCCAGCGATAATACCTGATTGCTATTGGTTTCTGAAGCTGGACCTGGCTTCTATTTTAAAAAATTGTTGTCTTCACAAGACAATGCCTTAAATATTTTGACTCCTAAAATATATTTGCTGTTGGGTAAAATGGCCCCAACTTTTGCCACAAGAGAAAAAATAAATACAAAACCTAAATTAGCAATATATGACTGCTATGGAATAAGACCGGTGGGGGAAACTCTGTTGAACCTTTGTCTTTGAGTTTTCTGCTGAGTAACCTCAATGAACTTTCTCCTTCTATTACCCACAACACCAGTTGGTATAAAACTAGTTACACAGGGGCTTAAATGTAAACATATTTTTTAGATCACATTTCTAGGTATTTCCTATTTGGGAAGAGAATGTGAAGTGTGTTTTAGGTCTTGAGATCCTGTAAGAGAACATGAGGATTGCACAATTCCAGCTATGCGCGCCTGGGTCTCTTATCCAAGTTCCATTCATGCCTGGGATGTTTAATGGGTTGCCTGATGACCAGTTGTGACTCTCTCTTTCATGCCTCTAAAAATAGACATGTGGCAGTGTTTTTTTTTTTATCACACTTGGTGAGCCCTTTAAAGCCCAGGAACGTGATATTACGTTATAAACATCTACCGTTCCTTAGCGCTCCCAGGTTAGACAATGGATATCAAATAGATAAGAGTGATGAAGTTAAACATTAATTTTAATTTACAAACATGTTTTAGAAGGTCAGGTCAGTCCGCTGCCTTGTTACCGCCTTCATGCATTATTGCCTGGTTATGGCTATTGTTTCCTCACTTTGATGGATTTTACTTGTGTTCTATTTCTTCATATTTTACTACTACAAGAGCAAAATTTGTCCAAATAGCATGAAATTTATAAGACTATGTTCACACTTCTGTTTATAAAAGATCCATGAAGGATATGATTTTGTAACATATCTCACTGACTTTTTTTTATAGAGTAATTCAGCAGACGATGCAAAAAATCCTGATGGAATGGAACCTAGTCACTGGTGTGAACACAGCCTTAGAATGACATCTACTTTGACATTTTTGTGTTTTTTTTTCAATACAGGACTAAATAGTAAGGGCCAGTTGCCCATCAGTGTTGGTTTCCATTGAGGGGTTCCGTCAGACCTTTCCGTCGGAGAGACCCCTCAACGGAAAGGCAAACGGAAACCATAGGTCGACTGTTCTATTGATTCCGTCAAAACAAACGGAAACCTTACACAACGGTGACAAACGGAAACCATAAGCAATGGAAACATTGCCATTGAAATCAATGGTAATGCAAACGGAAACCTATGCATTTACACTGAGCAATTTTATTATGGAGACAAATTTGGATCTAAATGATAGTCCCGCATATGAATTGGAAAGATTGGTATTCAATTTGACAATTTTATGCACTTGATTAAAGCTGGCCATAGACATTAGACAGCTTTCGGCCGAATGCTCGTTCAGCCGACGGCTATTCATCCCTATCCCCCCCATACACATGACTGCTCAGCTTGGCCGAGCATGTATGCATTCTGAATGGGGAGTAGGGAGTAAGCCACTGACAGACACCCCTGGTGGCGGCTTAGCTCACCTAAAAACAAAAGATCAGGCCTGTTAAAATCCAGCTGCTGATCCTTCTCTCCACTGACATCTGCAGGATGCAGGAAATCGGCAGGTTTGGCCGACATTAATCGAATGTATATGGCCACCTATAGCGATAGATAGTCAATGCTAAAATCAAGTTCCATTTTCAACCTGATGTTCAATGAGTAACAAACAGCTAGGTTTAAAGGGGTTTTCCAGGAGTACACATTGATGGTCTAGTTTTAGGATATGCCATTCAAGTGTGATCAGTGGTGTTCCGACAACCACTGCTTGCTGGATTGAATCCAAGCCGAGTATTCATGTGTATGGGGGGATCGGGAGGAATAGCTGTCTGCTGAACGAGCAGTCGGCCGAATGCTGTCTAATGTCTATGGCCAGCTTTAATCAAGCGCATAAGAACGTCAAATTGAATACCAATCTTTCCCATTCAAATGCGGGATTATCATTTAGATCCAAGTTTGTCTCCGTAATAAAATTGCTCAGTGTAAATGCATAAGATGATCTGTGATGAATAAGAAAAAAACATTTAATGTATATAATTAAAAAATTTAATTCTTATAATTTTTTGTTATCCATCAACCTTGTAACAATTTTGGAAGTCCACTAATAGATACATGTATTAAAAATTGCTACATGTAAATGGCCCTTTGGAGCTTAAATTGTTCTTGATTTATAGTTTTATTTATTCCCATTACATCAGCTATTTTAAAAACATGAAATACTTCACCTGGGTCCATCTCACATAGAAGTTTCTTGTTGTATAAGCTATGAGCAGCAGTATCAGGCCGGGTTCCCACGTAGCGTAAGTGCTAGAGAATTTCCGCAATGGAATTCTGTGCAGAAATTCTGCAGCGTTTACAGTAGCAGCAAAGTGGATGAGATTTTAAAAATCTCATGCCCACGCTGTGGAAAAAAATAAAATTGAGCTGTGGTGCGGAATTAAATTCCGCAGCATGTCAATTTATGCTGTGTTTCAGTTGCTTTTCAGTTGTATTCAAAGGGGATGCAAAACCTGCAAGAGAAAGCCAAGTGTCGTGACTTTTGTGGCGGAATCGCAGCGATTCCGCTGAAAAAATTGCAAACTGAGAAAAAATAAATAAATTCATACTTACCCAGGATGCCCTGTTTTTTCTTCCATTGCAGCCTCCTAGTATGACTTTTCTTCCATTCTGTCCTCCTAGGAATGACTTTTCATCCCATGTGACCGCTGCAGTGGTCACATGGGCTGTAGCATCATCCATAGAGGCCGGACCAGATGGCAAAGGAGGGACATGTCACCATGACAACGGCCTAGGTAAGTATGGGAGTTTTTTTTTCCATTTCTATGCTGCTTACCGCAGCGGAAATTCCAGCCGAAAAAAGTTTTTCCGGACAGAATTTGCTGCGGGTTCCAGGTCGATACGCTGCATGGTTTTTACGCAGCGTATCCTACCCGTATGAACCTGGCCTTAGGCAGCTTTTTTGGATATCATTGTGTGAATGGTCCAATTGGAGCTAGACACAGTCCAATCCACATCTTGAAAATCAACATTTGAAATATTTCTACTGGGAAAAGTCAGTTGTACCAGAATTACCAGTCTCAGTGACTGCTATTCAGTTGTCCATATATCTTTAGACTAGGACGACACAATAGAAAACAAATTATCACATTAGTAGAAAGCCTCTGATTCCAGAAACAGAGATTCTCAGATGTGTCCTGGTCAGTGATGACTAATTCCAGCTCTCATCTACACACCAGGAATGTTTATACCCGTCTAATGTGTACAGTGGAAATAAATGAGACAGCAGTTGACCCACCCGTCTGCGTGTCGGCTAAGAAAACTTCTGAAAAGCCTGAGAAAATACATTTAGAATTGAGAAGTTAGCAATGGGTAATCATGGACCACCAATAGAACAGTTTAAATACACATACAGTTAGGTTCAGAATTATTTGGACAGTGACCCAAGTTTTGGCATTTTAGCTGTTTACCAAAACATATTGAATATACAGTTATATAATCAATATGGGCTTAAAGTGCGGACTCTCAGCTTTAATTTGACGGTATTCACATCCTAATTTGAGGAAGGGTTTAGGAATTACAGCTCTTTAATATGTAGCTGCCTCTTTTTCAAGGGACCAAAGGTAATTGAACAATTGTCTCAAAAGCTATTTAATGGGCTGCATGGGCAATTCCCTCGTTAATCCATCATCAATTAAACAGGTAAAAGGTCTGGAGTTGATTTCAGGTGTGGCATTTGCATTTGGGAGCTGTTGCTGTGAACCCACAACATGAGGTCAAAGGAGTTCTCAATGTATATGAAACAGACCATCGTTAGGCTGAAAAAAATGAAGAAATCCAACAGAGAGATAGCACAAGTGTTAGGAGTGGCTAAATCAACAGTTTGGTACATTCTTGAAAAAAAAAAAAAAAGAGCGCACTGGTGATTTTGTGAACTCCAAAAGGCCTGGACGTCCATGGAAGACAACAGTGGTGGGTGATCACAGAATCCTTTCCATGGTGAAGAAAAAACCCTTCACCACATCTACCCAAGTGAAGAACACTCTCCTGGAAGTAGGTGTATCAGTGTCTAAGTCTACAATAAAGAGAAGACTTCGTGAGAGCAAATACAGAGGGTTCACCACAAGGTGCAAACCATTAATCAGCCTCAAAAATAGAAAGGCCAGATTAGACTTTGCCAAACAACATGTAAAGAAGCCAGCCCAGTTCTGGGACAGCATTCTATGGACAGATGAAACTAAGATCAAACTGTACCAGAATGATGGGCAGAAGAAAGTATGGAGAAGGCTTGGAACGGCTCATGATCCAAAGCACACCACATCCTCTGTAAAACATGGTGGAGGCTGTGTGGTGGCATGGGCATGCATGGCTGCCAAAGGCACTGGGTCACTAGTGTTTGTTGATGATGTGACTGAAGACAGAAGCAGCCGGATGTATTCTGAAGTGTTCAGGGCTAAACTTTCTGCTCAGATTCCACCAAATCCAGCAAGGTTGATTGGATGTCATTTCACAGTACAGATGGACAATGGCCCAAAACATGCTGCGAAAGCAACCCAGGAGTTTGTAAGGCAAAGAAGTGGAATATTCTGCAATGGCCAAGTCAATCACCAGATCTCAACCCGATTGAGCATTTCACTTGCTTAACCCCTTAATGACCAGGCCATTTTGCGCGTTAATGACCATGGATTATTTTTTGTTTTTTCACAGTCGCATTCCAAGAGTCGTAACTTGTTTTTTATTCTGTCGACATAGCCGTATAAGGGCTTGTTTTTTGCGGGACGAGCTGTATTTTGTAATTGTATCGTTTTTAGATGCTTATAATATATCGATTAATTTTATTAACTTTATTTTAGGAGAGAATTCAAAATATGCAGCTATTCCAGCATTGATTTTCACGTTATAAATTTACGCCATTTTCTATGCAGCGTAAATAACATCTATGTGTCGAAACGATTAAGGGGATATCAAATATGTAAAGGTTCTATATGTTTTCCTACGTTTGCACAATAAAAACACTTTTAGAAAAAAATTACTTGTTTTTGCATCGCCGCATTCCAAGAGCCGTTACTTTTTTATTTTTCCGTCAATGTGGCCGTATGTGGGCTTAATTTTTGCACGCCAAGGTGTAGTTTTCATTAGTAGTATTTTGGGGTACATAGGACTTATAGATTAACTTTTATTTTATTTTGTATGGGGGGAATGGGAGAAAAGAGAGAATTTTGCCGTTGTTTTTTGCAGTTTTTTTTTTATACGTCGTTCATCCGGCGGTTTCATTAATGTGTTCATTTTATTGTTCAAGTCGTTACGATCGTGGAGATACCATATATTTGTATGTGTTATTTGTTTTGACACTTTTACTAAATAAAATCACTTTAGATTTATTTTATTTTGACTGTAATTTTTTTTAATTTTTTTTTCACAAACTTTATTTAACTATTTAACTTTTTTTTTTTTTAGTCCCACCAGGGGACTTCACTATGCGATCTGCTGATCACATATATAATGCTTTGGTATTCTTGGTATACCAAAGCATTATTGCCTATCAGTGTAAAACTGACAGGCAATCTATTAGGCCATGCCTCAGGCATTTGCTGAAGGCAGACCTGGAGGCTTTTGTTAGGCCCCCGGCTGCCATGGAAACCCGACGGCGCACTGTGATTTCTTTGCTCCCTCCCTCTGTCAAACACATTAGATGCCACTGCTGCTATTGACAGCAGCATTTCTATGGGTTAAACTGCCGGAATCGGAGCGCGCTTAGATTCTGGCAGTTGCGGCAGGAGCCAGGCTGTGTATAACAGCCGTGCTCCTGCCGCTAAACGCGTGGGTACACTGGCAGTACTCACGCGATTAGAGGACGCATATAACCGTCCTTCGGCGTTAAGAGGTTAAGACAAAACTTAAGGCAGAAAGACTCACAAACAGGCAACAACTGAAGGCGGCTGCAGTAAATGCCTGGCAAAGCATCACAAAGGAGGAAACCCAGCGTTTGGTGATTCTCTACAAAGTATTAAAAAAAACAACTTTTTATTTATGATAATGTTAATTTGTCCAATTACTTTTGAGCCCCTGAAATGAGGAGGCTGTGTAGAAAAATGGTAGCAATTCCTAAACGTTTCACAGGATATTTTTGTTTAACCCCTTGAATTAAACCTGAAAGTCTTCACTTCAATTGTATCTCAGTTGTTTCATTTCAAATCCAATGTTGTGGCATGCAGTGCCCAAATCATGAAGATTGTGCCACTGTCCAAATAATTCTGGACCTAACTGTATAAGGGCCTGTTCACATAACGTTTACAGCCCTATGTGCGGCGTATGCGGCGGGAAAGCTTCCGCTGTATACCCCGAACTTATACATAGGACCCCAATCATAGTGTCCTTTTGGCATACACTGGGCCATTATGAGCAAGAATACCTATTGTTTTGCTGTACAGAATAGCATATTAAACGAAGTTATTCTATACTGATGGATACAGTAAAAAAAAGTATACAGTCCTTTTTTATATATATATTTTGTTTTGCAATGATAGCCTATTAGCGTCGTATCCCACTGTATGCCTATACAGTGGCATCTTTCGCCGTCTTCCGTTGGAAGGTATAAGTCAGGAGATCAACTTACTTTATACCTCCGTAGGGCTTTAAAGGCTATGTAAACCTTTAAAATGCGAATTTATTTTTTTTATAAAAAGGTGTAAGGGCTCATTCAGACGAGCGTAAAACTCATCCGTGTGCTGTGCGTGGAAATAACTCAGAGCACACGGACCTATTGATTTCAATGGGGCTGTTCACACATGCGTGAGTTTTCACGCAACGAGAGACCGTTGCGTGAAACTCAATGCATGTCCTATATTGGTGCGTTTTCATGCACCTACGCGCCCATTGAAGTCAATGTGTTCGTGAAAACCACTCACAGCAAACGGAAGCACATCCGTGTGCTGTGCGTGATTTGCGCATCAATTCAATTGAAAAAATAAAAGAAGTGCTTTACGAGCGTGTGAAAAACAGATGCCACTCGCAATGCTCATTGATGCAAAACGCAACGCACGCGGACCAGATTTACGCATGTTTTTACGCACGTAAATCTGCCACTCTCACGTGAATGTAGCCTAAGGATCACATGAGCATGTTACGTCCGTAAAGGACGGAACGTATTTCGGCCGCAAGTCCCGGACCGAACACACTGCAGGGAGCCGGGCTCCTAGCATCATACTTATGTACGATGCTAGGAGTCCCTGCCTCTCCGTGGAACTACTGTCCCGTACTGAAAACATGATTGCAGTATGGGACAGTTCTCCCGCAGCGAGGCAGGGACTCCTAGCATCGTACATAACTATGATGCTAGGAGCCCGGCTCCCTGCAGTGTTTTCGGTCCGGGACTTGCGGCCGAAATACGAAATACCGGAGTGAAGCGGGACCTCTCACCCAATTATATCCACATCCTTAGGATGCGGATACCATTGCTTACTGTAGCGCTTGCGAGACAGGGAACTATCCATTCCCTTCCTCCCATTCGGCACTTTACTAATGACATAGTCGGCGCGATTATGTCATCACGCTGACTGCGGCCTTAATGCTGGATGACACCATCTGGTCTCTGACCAGTCCTGCGTCGCTGGAGGAAGAAGCGGGAACGGGGACAGGTGAGAATTTTTTTTTTGTTCTGGGCACCGTTGAGGGTAAAAGATGCAGGGGGCATTATCTACAGAGGACAATGTAAGTGGTGCTATCTACAGGGGTCATTATCTACTTAGGGCATTGTAACTGGCACAATCTACAGGGGACATTATCTAAATAGGACATTGTAACTGGCACAATCTACAAGGGACATTATCTGCAGAGGGCATTTTAACTAGCGCTATCTACAGGGGACATTATCTAAAAAGTGCATTGTAACTGGCGCTATCTACAGGGGGCATTTTCTACAGAGGGAACTGTAACTGGCACTATCTACAGGGGCATTGTGACTGTCGCTATCTACAGGGGGCATTGTTAGTGTGTGTGGTGTTTTACTTTACAGTGTTTGACACAATTTAATTCAGGGGCACAGTGTATAATACTATTATATTCAGGAGTACAGTGTATAATACTATTATATTCAGGGGCTCAGTTTATGATACTATTATATTTAGAAGCATAGAGTGTGGCATCATGAGAAATTTAATCTATAGATGCGGAAAAGTTGGAAAAGTGGGGAGCTGAAGAAATCTGAGCTGCAAACTGCAGAAATGGGCCATGCCCGGAAGAAGTCTGGACCGGATGGAGAAAAAAAGAGAAAAAGAACAAAAAAGTATCTGAGACATCACCTGTGAGTCACTCAATGTAAATGTTTATTCTCCCTATGACTGATCAGTACTGTAGTCACTGTATGATCTGCAGCGAGGTGACAGATTGTAGCATTCTTTTTTGTTAAATAGCAACTCCCAGCATAACCTAACCATTGCTCAGGCTATACTGGGAGCTGTTGTTTTATGTCGTACACATTTATACAGCAGGGGTTAAACTGAATTTGCAAATGATCACTGTACTGAACTGTATTTGTTCTGGTGCTGTATATATGTACTGAGCTCGGTTCTGTTGCTGCATATATGTACTGAGCTTGGTTCTTGGTCTGTATATTTGTACTGAGCTTGATTCTGGGGCTGTATATATGTACTGAGCTTTGTTCTTGGGCTGTATAGATGTACTGAGCTTGGTTCTGGGGCTGCATTTATGTACTGAGCTTGGTTCTGGGGCTGTATATATGTACTGAGCTTGGTTCTGGGGCTGTATATATGTACTGAGCTTGGTTCTGGTGTGGTATATACAGTGAAGGAAATAAGTATTTGATCCCTTGCTGATTTTGTAAGTTTGCCCACTGTCAAAGACATGAACAGTCTAGAATTTTTAGGCTAGGTTACTTTTACCAGTGAGAGATAGATTATATATAAAAAAAAAAACAAAAACAGAAAATCACATTGTCAAAATTATATATATTTTTTTTGCATTGTGCACAGAGAAATAAGTATTTGATCCCTTTGGCAAACAAGACTTAATACTTGGTGGCAAAACCCTTGTTGGCAAGCACAGCAGTCAGACGTTTTGTGTAGTTGATGATGAGGTTTGCACACATGTTAGATGGAATTTTGGCCCACTCCTCTTTGCAGATCATCTGTAAATCATTACGATTTTGAGGCTGTCGCTTGGCAACTCGGATCTTCAGCTCCCTCCATAAGTTTTCAATGGGATTAAGGTCTGGAGATTGGCTAGGCCACTCCATGACCTTAATGTGCTTCTTTTTGAGCCACTCCATTGTTGCCTTGGCTGTATGTTTCGTGTCATTGTCGTGCTGGAAGACCCAGCCACAAGCCATTTTTAATGTCCTGGTGGAGGGAAGGAGGTTGTCACTCAGGATTTGACGGTACATGGCTCCATCCATTCTCCCATTGATGCGGTGAAGTAGTCCTGTGCCCTTAGCAGAGAAACACCCCCAAAACATAATGTTTCCACCTCCATGTTTGACAGTGGGGGCTGTGTTCTTTGGGTCATAGGCAGCATTTCTCTTCCTCCAAACACGGCGAGTTGAGTTAATGCCAAAGAGCTCAATTTTAGTCTCATCTGACCACAGCACCTTCACCCAATCACTCTCAGAATCATCCAGATGTTCATTTGCAAACTTCAGACGGGCCTGTACATGTGCCTTCTTGAGCAGGGGGACCTTGCGGGCACTGCAGGATTTTAATCCATTATGGCGTAATGTGTTACCAATGGTTTTCTTGGTGACTGTGGTCCCAGCCGCCTTGAGATCATTAACAAGTTCCCCCGTGTAGTTTTCGGCTGAGCTCTCACCTTCCTCAGGATCAAGGATACCCCACGAGGTGAGATCTTGCATGGAGCCCCAGATCGATGTCGATTGACAGTCATTTTGTATGTCTTCCATTTTCTTACTATTGCACCAACAGTTGTCTCCTTCTCACCCAGCGTCTTACTTATGGTTTTGTAGCCCATTCCAGCCTTGTGCAGGTCTATGATCTTGTCCCTGACATCCTTAGAAAGCTCTTTGGTCTTGCCCATGTTGTAGAGGTTAGAGTCAGACTGATTAATTGAGTCTGTGGACAGGAGTCTTTTATACAGGTGACCATGTAAGACAGCTGTCTTTAATGCAGGCACCAAGTTGATTTGGAGCGTGTAACTGGTCTGGAGGAGGCTGAACTCTTAATGTTTGGTAGGGGATCAAATACTTATTTCTCTGTGCACAATGCAAATAAATATATATAATTTTGACAATTTGATTTTCTTTTTTTTTTTTTTTATATAATCTATCTCTCACTGGTAAAATTAACCTAGCCTAAAAATTCTAGACTATTCATGACTTTGACAGTGGGCAAACTTACAAAATCAGCAAGGGATCAAATACTTATTTCCTTCACTATATATATATATATATATATATATATATATATATATATATATATATATATATATATATATATATATACACAGTTAATTTGCTAGAAAGACATCAATGGGAAATTGTTTCATATTTATGAGGTCTGGCTCATAAGTAATTACTAGTCAACATATGCTCTGCTACACAGTTATGGGCTGGGTGACAACTACTAATTTTATCCATTACCGTTCCCATTTGGGATGTCACCAACTCTCCCTACACATTGAATTATATATATAATATATATATAAGTTTTAGGCAGTTGATAAAAAGCGTCCTGACGAAGCCGGTCTACAGGGCGAAACGTGCGTCGAGGCGTTCACTCATCCATCCACTTTGGAACTTTTTGCACCGCTCTCCATCATGTCCCAGGGTATGTGCTGGCCTTCAGTTCTTACATAATTTATGCATTACGATCAGCTAGGGTTAGTTTGAGTCTCTTGGGCATATGTGCCTTCATGTTCTAATAGGGCTCTTCTAGTCTACTTAGACATTATTTCTCACTAGTTAGGCAGCATTTTGATTACATGTGGGTTTTGGCTATTTAGTGCCCACGTTTACTCTCTCTCCTGTGGGTTATTTTAGTGTGTGTTTTTAGTTATCCTTGGATGGTTGACTCTGTTTGTCCATGGTCTGTTCCATCTGACCCTGCTGTACTTTTTTCCGTGTATGGTTCCTCTTTTTATCCTGTATTATGTAATTGTTCAATATATTTAATAAAGACTTTTGTACTCTTGTATATCATCAGTATACTATTTCTTTAAGGGTCATGTCCCTTTTTTTGGTTCGCTTTTAGGTTGTCTGCTATATTGAGGGACCCTTGTATATGCCATTGTTTTGGTGTGAGTTTTTTTTAGGTTGTTCAGCATGTTAACAGAGGCCTGCTCTATACTGTGCCTTAGGCTGGGGGACGAAATATCTAATTTAATAAGAAGGTTTATATAAAGCTTGTTATCGTGTACAAACAGAATATTTAGTGGCTATAAAAAGTATCTACTGTCCCTTGGACTTTTTCATGATTCCTTCTGCAACAAAATTGAATCACACTGGATTTCATTAGACTTCATTGACTGAAAATGGCTCTTCAGTGTCAAAGTGAAAACAAATATCTACAAAGTAATCTAGAATTATTACAATTATTAAACACAAATAATTCTATACATATTCATTCGCCTCTAGTACTATGACACACATAACTTATCAGCGGTACAGTCACATAATTCATTATGCAAATGGAGATGGCCTGTGTGTAGACAATGGGGGAAACTTATCCAACATTCTACATCAGTTTTCTGGCGTAGAAAAGTCGCAAGAGGGCCCAAAAGTCGCAAATTGAGTTGAAAATTGCGACTTTCAGTCATTTTGCACGGCCCTTGACACTTTTGTAAAAGAGGCGTGACTTCCAAAAGGGGGCAGGTCTACAGTGCTCCGACAAATTTATTATAATTTATGCCAGAAAACTGTTTATAGCGGAAATCTATGCCACTCTGTGGGGCGTGGCAAGGTAGAGGCCCATGCTAGGCCCCGTGCATTGCCCCCCATGATCGGACTAGCCACTTTTTTCCATCCTTATTAAATGGTTTTTTTAAATAAAAAGTATGGTCATCTCACTGCTCCTCTTTGCTTCTCGCCTCCAGGTCCCGTCAGCATGCTGTTGCGCATACTATGTACTCACACCGGGCATCGTCGGGTGTTATATGCAACGCAGGACGCAGAGCATTTTCCTCTATGTCGTCCATAGAGGGCATATGGAGAGGAGTTGTCTTGATGAGACAACTCCTTTAAATACACTTGTTCTTCATTCACAATAGGGATTATCAGAGTCACTTTAAGGATTTACTGATAAATTTAAATGTTTCTATTTTCAATAGCAACAGTTTTCATAAAGTATAGATATCATACATTTTTTTGTGATGGGATTCCTAAAATTCCAGAACATAAAGGGTCTATTAAAATACGCTCTTCCTAAATTTACCCGATAATAGATAGTTGTAGTTAAAAGTAATGGTGGGCCTGTCATTTTTTTTTTTTGCTGTGCTGTCCTGAATAGGTGATCATACATAACTGTGTCTGCAGCCTTCATTTACCTGGAGACAAGAATTCTGTGCCATGTACTGCAGCAAGGATCTTTTGAACATTGCCTTCTACCCAACCAGCAGTACAATGCAAATGATTTTATTGTCCCTATATCCAGGTCTTATCTTTACTTGTAACTGCTGTTCTAATTCCTAGTGCTGTAATAATTGCTGGGTGCTGGGTTAGGTGAATGTATTAAAGAGGCTCTGTCACCAGATTTTGCAACCCCTATCTGCTATTGCAGCAGATAGGCGCTGCAATGTAGATTACAGTAACGTTTTTATTTTTAAAAAACGAGCATTTTTGGCCAAGTTATGACCATTTTTGTAGTTATGCAAATGAGGCTTGCAAAAGTCCAAGTGGGTGTGTTTAAAAGTACAAGTCCAAGTGGGTGTGTATTATGTGCGTACATCGGGGCGTTTTTACTACTTTTACTAGCTGGGCGTTCTGACGAGAAGTATCATCCACTTCTCTTCAGAACGCCCAGCTTGTGACAGTGCAGATCTGTGACGTCACTCACAGGTCCTGCATCGTGACGGCCACATCGGCACCAGAGGCTACAGTTGATTCTGCAGCAGCATCAGCGTTTGCAGGTAAGTCGATCTTACCTGCAAACGCTGATGCTGCTGCAGAATCAACTGTAGCCTCTGGTGCCGATGTGGCCGTCACGATGCAGGACCTGTGAGTGACGTCACAGATCTGCACTGTCACAAGCTGGGCGTTCTGAAGAGAAGAGGATGTTACTTCTCATCAGAGCGCCCAGCTAGTGAAAGTATTAAAAACGCCCCGATGTACGCACATAATACACACCCACTTGGACTTGTACTTTTAAACACACCCACTTGGACTTTTGCAAGCCTCATTTGCATAATTACAAAAATGGTCATAATTTGGCCAAAAATGCTCGTTTTTTAAAAATAAAAACGTTACTGTAATCTACATTGCAGCGCCTATCTGCTGCAATAGCAGATAGGGGTTGCAAAATCTGGTGACAGAGCCTCTTTAAGGGAAAATTATACCACATCCATCTTTATTACCTTTGAAAGTAAACCTTTTTGGGCCCTTTTACATTGATTGCTCATTTATTAGGCTCCTGTAATTAGTCTACATTTACAATCACATTAGTCTGACAACTTCCCTTTCCTGAAATGACATTTCCTTGTCTACTAAAGCCATATAGAATGCTTTATATTAGGATTTTATATTGTTTATCAAAATAATAAAAATGTAGGAAATCGGACAGAGAATATGCTAATGCATCTATCTAATCTATCTATCTATCTATCTATCTATCTATCTATCTATCTATCTATCTATCTATCTATCTATCTATCTATCTATCTATCTATCTATCTATCTATCTATCTCTCTCTATCTCTCTCTATCTCTCTCTCTCTCTATCTCTCTCTCTATCTATCTCTCTCTCTCTCTCTCTCTATCTCTCTCTCTATCTCTCTCTCTATCTCTCTCTCTCTATCTCTCTCTCTCTATCTCTCTCTATCTCTCTATCTCTCTCTCTCTCTCTACCTCTCTCTCTCTCTATCTCTCTATCTCTCTCTCTCTATATCTCTCTATCTCTCTCTCTCTCTCTATCTCTCTCTATCTCTCTCTCTCTCTCTCTATCTCTCTCTCTCTATCTCTCTCTCTCTCTCTCTCTATCTCTCTCCTCCCTCTCTATCTCTCTCTCTCTATCTCTATCTCTCTCTATCTCCCTCATCCACACTTACACACAGACAGTAGATGCAGGATTTTGTCAAGTTGGCAGGTTCATGAAGCCACATTCAATGTCTGTAACATTGGCAGCCATAGTCAGTGCGCTCAAACAGCCACATAAAAGTGCCAGCTGCAGTGCTCTCATAACTCCTCCAACCACAGTGCCCTCATAACAGGACAATCATGGAGCCCCTGTACAGTACTACGCACAGAGCCTTCATTCAGTGACATTTATCTTGTGTAGTGCAAGCTACAGAGCCCTCATATAGTGCCAACCACAGAGCTCCTATTGCCAGCCACAAATCCACACACACAGTTATAGTCAAAATGTGAATAATTGCTTCTGCAGGGACAGAAATATTGCGCCTTGAAGCTGCGAGTTCCCCTAACTATGGGAATCTTGTCATCCTTGAAAGCAGAATTTTAACCTCATTAACCTTCTATATTCCTGTGAGAACCTCCATATCATATGTTCAGAGCTATGCCTTATGAGGTCTTATATGATTGGAATCACTGGCCATAACTATGTGTATTAACAAGTTTTTGAACCAAAAACTTTATATACTGTAATCATACCTCCCAACCATCCCAGATTCAGTGGGACAGTCCCAGATTCCGGGTGGCGTCCTGGTGGGCCGGTGGTATGTCCCAGTCATAACTGTATTTGCGTCCTCAGGTTGCAGATACAGTTGAATCCAATGCTGAAGCAAGGTGTTGTCAGCTCTCTGCTTCAGCATTTAACTATGGAGTCCCGGGGCAGAGCAGCGCAAGCTCTCTGGCCGAGGACTCCTGTCTTGGAAAAGCCTTTGATGTCATACTGTCCATATATGGACAGTGACGTCAGTGTCTCCTCCAGGAGCAGAATCCCCAGATAGAGCATTGCCGACACACTGGCCGGGGATTTTGACATCTTAAAACGCCTAACATCACTGTCCATATATGGACAGTGACGTCAGGGGCTCTTCCTGAAGCGGAATCCCCAGCCAGAGCTTTGCCGACGCTCTGGCCGGGGATTCCGCTCCTGAAGAAAGATATGGATACAGTATATACAGCATTGCCAACGCTCTGGGCAGGGATTCCGCTCAGGTAGAAGCCCCTGGCTTCACTATCCATATATGGACAGAGATGTTAGAGGCTTCTCCAGGAGCGGAATCCCTGGCTAGTGCGTCGGCAATGCTGTATATACTGTATCCATACCTCCCAACCGTCCCCGCATTGTGGCACTATGGGACATTAGACTGTATGGGGCATCTGTGTTGGCATTATTCTGTAGGGAGGCAGCTATGGGGGCATTATACTGTATGGGGGCATTATGCTGTATGGGGACAGATTTGGGGAATTATACTGTATGGGGGCATATGTGTAGGCATCATACTCTATGGGGGTATCTGTGTTAGCTTTATACAGTGTGGGTGCATCTATGGGGACATTATACTGTATGGAGGCATCTGTGTGGGCATTAAACTGTATGGCAGCATTATACTTTGTGTGGGCAGCTATTTGGCATTATACTGTGTGGGAGGCACTATGGATTAGGGTATGTTCACTCAGCCTATTTTCAGTCATTTATTTCAATGGGAAAAACAGTTAAGCTTAAGGCCAAATTGGCAGTAAAGATGATGACAGAGAAGGGGCAAGGAGACTTGACAGTGCTGTAATCTTTTCTCTATCTGTTATTGCCATATGAAGCAGAGTTTTTTTTACATGTAGGCCTAATGCACACGACCATAGTGGTTTTGCAGTCCGCAAAACCACGGATCCTTTACGGACCATTTGTCCGCAAAAAACCTTATGTAGTGCATTTGTGTGTCATCAGTATTCATGGATCCGCAAAAAAACCGCAGGGATGGTCAGTAAAATGACATGTGCTGAGTTTTTGCGTCCGGAATTATGGCCCCCACATGAATAGAAATTGTGCATTTTTCTAAAGGGAATCTGACACATAAAACATGTAGTCCGATCTGTGCGTAGCGTGTTATAGAGCAGGAGGAGCTGAGCAAATTGATATATAGTTTTGTGGGAAAAAATTCAGAATAACCTGTAATTTATTTCTATAATTCCCTGCAAACTCTGGGCCTTAAGAGTCCAGTGGGCGGTCCTACTCAGTGATTGACAATTCTTTCTGTGTTCACACAGAGAAGGCTGTCAATCAGTGGTTGAGACCGCCCACAGAACTCTTTAGTCTACAACAGTGATTTAAATGAACAAAATACAACTTATACTAAATGTTTTTCCACAAAAATATATATCAATCTGCTCAGCTCCATCTGCTCTATTTCATGCTGCCCACAGATTGGACTGCATTTTCAACGTGATAGGTTCCCTTTATTACCACAAACTGCCCTCTTGTTTTGAATTACCACATATTTTTACTGCATGAAACCTTTTAACATCCGATGCTGAAACATTAAAAGGGTATTCCGGTTGCAAAAAGCTTTTACCAGTTTTAACTTATTCGCTGACTAGGTGATAACTGGTAGATGGGTGGGAACCCCACCGATCGCCATAACAAGAGGTCCAGATTCCCCCATTTGAATGGAGCAGCAGTAGGACCCCCACCGACCTACCAGTTATCAATTTTATTACTGGTAAAAAAAACTCTTTGCAACTGGAATAACCCTTGAAATCTTTACAGCCACTCCCATCCATAATGGACAATCAGATGACCTTTTCCTGAAAAGACTCTTCACATACTTTATCCTCAGAATGCCAAATTGTTCTGAAGACATTAAAGATCAGAAAAAACGACTGAGACAGAGTTCCGAGTGTGTTGCTCACAATGAATACTGGTCGGGACGCCTTCTAATTAAATTCTTATTTTAAGTCAGACACGGGGAGGTCAGGTCTTATGAAACCAGTCTGATTCTCCCTCCTAGTTTCAGTAATAGCAGCAGGAGTTACAGGGAAAGCCGTTATGACTCACCATCATAAACCTCTCAGGGATCATTTGTATAGGAGCCAGGCATAACAGAGACGCTGCATTGCTTATTGACCAACTCTCACTGTTTAAGGGAAACTCCCTGCACTCTTTCCACTTTACTCCTTAATATATTCCACAAGTTGAAATGCAGTGTGATCGACTGTTGTGAAATCCCATGAATTCCCATCACCGAGACGACAAGAGGAACAGTCACATTGCTATAAATAGACACACACATTTTCTATTTTTAACACATTTCTGGAATAAGGAAGTTCCATTTATGGTCAAATTTATACATTCTGTTTATATAAAGAATGAAATGACACTGTTCAGAATCAGAAACATCTTATATATAACTTCTTATAATACATCTGTGTATAATGGTAGCATAATATGTTATTGCACCCCCTTACTATGTGGCAGGGGGGAGGCTGTAGGCCCCAGGTGAAATGGCTTGCATATTATTGCCTATGCTTCTCCCAAAATTCTAGGCCATAATTCTAAAAAAGCAGGCTAATAAAACAGGCTAGCCACATTCTGTAGATAAAAGGGTCAGCCCGAATATACTGGTGTATGAACTAAGGGTAGGGGGCTGACTGAGGATGCATTAACAAACATACATAATGTAGCTGAAAATTTGACTGACAGCTATCCTCCACAAATCCTCCATTAACGCATACCTCCCAACCGTCCAGGATTCACCGGGACAGTCCCGGATTTTGGGTGGTGTCCCGATGTCCCAAGCGGCCGGGGGTATGTCCAACTAATTCTGAAGCAGGCTTACAGTAGCGCTGTGCTTGCGGAGTCCTCGGCGAGCGGAGGAGCTCCCTCTGCTCCTCTGTTCTGAACTAATTCTGAAGCAGGGAGCTGATGGTTCCTTGCTTCAGAATTAGTGGCTACTCCTTGAGCGGAATTCCCGTTGCTGATGATCTGGCCGGGGATTCCGCTCCTAGAGGAAACCCCTGAGGTCACTGTCTATATATGGACATTCACATCAGTGGCTCCTCCTGCAGCGGAATCCCCGGCCAGAGTCGGCAACGAGGATTCCGCTTAATGAGTAGCCACTAACGTCACTGTCCATATATGGACAGTGACATCAGGGCTTCCCTTTAGGAGCGGAATCCCAGGCCTTTGCTCTGATTGGGGATTTCGCTCCTAGAGGGAGTCCCAATGGTGCTATCTACAGGGGGGGCTGGCTCTATCTTCATGGTGGTGTGGCATTATCTACATGGACATTGTGGCACTATATATGGGCACTATCTACAGGGGACACTGGGGTGCTAGGTACATGGACACTATATACATGGGCACTGTGTCACTATCTGCAAGGGCACTGGCACTAGGGGCAGCCAAGGGGGCATTATACTGTATTGGGCAGCTAAGGGGGCATTATGCTCTATGGGGGAATTTGTGCATTATACTGCATGGGGGCATCTGTATGGGCATTATACTGCATGGGAGAATATGTGTAGGCATTATAATGTATGGGGGCATCTGTGCTGGCTTTATACTGTACAGTGGCACCTATGGGGGCAGTATACTACATGGTGACAGCTGTGGGGGCATTATACTGTGTGGGGGCAGTTATTTTGTATTATACTGTGTAGGAGGCACTATGGAAGCATGATACGGTGTGGGCTGAATCGGGTTTGTATGGGTGGGGATTGGGTGAGATTAGAGGCGTGGCTTAAAATGAAAAAATTGCTGCGCGCCGCATCGGTTGTCCCTCTTTGTGATTCTTGAAAGTTGTCAGGTGTGATTAACATGCCACAGCATCTTACTTCTAAGGAAGGATGGGATGAGGGGACACCAGTCATATCTGATACTGCTTATCTCTGGGGAAAGAATGGATTGGATAGATAAAACTGAAATTACAAATGGATCCATTAGAAAACTTGGGTGCCCGCAGCTTGTTGTTTTTAATGTGGCGCTATCATGTGTAGTGACTGTGCTAATCACTGCTATTTCCCTTGGCACTAGGAGTATCTTTAAGTCATGTCAAGTGTTTGATGCATATCTTCTCCATGGGGTTATAAGGGTATGTGCACACGATTAGGCTGGGTTCACACGACCTATTTTCAGGCGTAAACTAGGCGTATTGTGCCTCGATTTACGTCTGAAAATACGGAGCTGTTTTCAAGGGAAAACAGCCCCTGATTTTCAGACGTTTTTTGAGCAACTCGCGTTTTTCGCTGCGTTTTTTACGTCCGTTTTTGGAGCTGTTTTCATTGGAGTCTATGAGAAAATGGCTCCAAAAACGTCCAAAGAAGTGTCCTGCACTTCTTTGACAAGGCAGTCAAATTACAGGTCGTCTGCACAGTACGTCGGCAAACCCATTCAAATGAATGGGCAGATGTTTGCCGACATATTGTAGCCGTATTTTCAGGCGTAAATCGAGGCATAATACGCCTCGTTTACGCCTGAAAAATGGTCGTGTGAACCCAGCCTAAGGCCAGATTCAGACGAACGTGTGCGTTTTGCGCGCGCAAAATACGCTGCGTTTTGTGCGCGCAAAAGGCACTTGACGGCTCCATGTGCCCTGTTCATATGGATGCGCGGCTGCGTGCTTTTCGCGCAGCCGCCATCATTATGACACTCCGTTTGGATGTTTGTAAACAGAAAAGCATGTAGTGCTTTTCTGTTTATATTCATTCTTTTACTGCTGTTGCGCGAATAACGCTTGTCCCACGGAAGTGCTTCTGTGGGGCATGCGTGATTTTCACGCACCCATTGACTTCAATGGGTGCGTGATGCGCGAAAAACGCAGAAATATAGAACATGTCGCGAGTTTTACGCAGCGGACTCACGCTGCGCAAAACTCATGGATAGTCTGTACTGCCCCATAGACTTGCATAGGTCCGTGCGACCCGCGTGAAAACCATGCGGGCTGCATGGACGCAAATCACGTTCGTGTGTATCCGCCCTCAGCCTGTAATTTAAAGGTCTAGTGAATGGGAATGCGATCCTTTTAAACAGCCTGTGAAAACGAGCGCCGATCAACGAGCCACCTCTTCAATCGGCGCTTGTTTGCTTCAGTCACAAGGACCAATTATCGGTTATGTATAGGGATGAGCGATCATTACTACGATCGCTCGTCCCCATACACTTCCATTATGTTGGTAGCACATGGGAGATGTGCTTCTGACTAGCGACCATTTTATGGGCTGCATAAAAGAGCAGACCAGCCGATGAATGCTCGTTTCCCAGTCACTGGCCCGTGTATAAGGGCCTCTCGTCTCTTCTATGCAAAAATACAAAGATTTATTCTTTATATATCTACATACTGTAAATTTAAAAAAACAAAACAAACAATTTTTTTGCAATTTGACAGGTGATCTTTAAGTATAGAATTAAAATACAACATATGTTTTTTTGTTTTTTTTTAAAACTGTATATCACTAGTTAGGGCTTTAATATTGAGCAGGTATCACACTATGCCGAAACAGGTAAATGTTGTAATGTGCATGCCAAAATGTTAAACCACACTCACCTACCTCCGCCTCCCACACATATACAACACATGATAATGTCATCGGATAGGAAAGAAGTGCAGCTCAAAATGTTATCTGATGATTATAAAAGAAAGAACAGTGTTCTAATATTATTATTCTAGCTATTATTAAGAAGTAAACAAAAGTCTACAGTATATACAGTTGGCATCGTCGTAATTGTAACAATCCCTGGAATAAAGGTACCATGTTATTTATGCTGCGCTTTTATACTAAAAGTTTATCAATACATTATATGTGTTCCAAAATGGTACAACTCATCTGGCAAAAAACAAGCCCTCATACAACAGAAAAATAAAAGTTATGCCTCCCAATATCTGTAATCAATGTTATAAGGCTGGATTCACACACAGCTTTTTGCTGCGTCTTTTGTGCGACCAGATGTTCCATTTAAGTCTATAGTAATATATCAAATACAAACAATTGCATTTTGGTTTGTGGTGTTTTTGAGGCAATTTTGTGGTTAGTGGCGTTTTTTTCCAAATACAACATGCTCTGGGTATGGTGTTTTTTCAGGCGTTTTCCCCATAAACTTCTCTATAGGACTTAAAAAAAACGCCAGAAGAAAAGCATGTACAAAATGACATTAACTAGTTGACGACACAGGGAGAGAATACTCGTCTTGAGCGGCGGGTACTTGGCTCATTAGGACGACTATTCTCGTCCTGTGTGACAGCTAGTGTCCGCGCGCCACGATGAGCGGGGCAACGGCTCTAACGGCTGTAATACACAGCCGCAGCCCCACTCTAAGCGCATAACCAGACGTGGCGGAATTGCTCTGGAATTCCGCTGCGGACAGTCCACAGCGGAAATCCGCAGCGTACACGTTTCTCCATTGCCTTCCACAGCTTTGTTGGGTTCGTTTACACGTTGCGGACAATTCCGCTGCATAGCATAGGTTGGTGTCCGCAGCATACAATGTTTGTAACGGACGTGTCGCGTACTTGTTGCAAACTCATTGCGGAATTTCTCCATTGACTTCAATGGAGATTCAAAATTCCTCAATGAAGTCCGCAGATGTTATGTAGAGGTTATGTGTGCTGCGGAGTGTATTGGTTTTACTAACATGACATTCCTTCATTCTGGCTGGACCTATGTATTTCTAGGTCTACAGCTAGACTGAGGAAGTCAATGGGGCTCCCGTAATTACGGGTGACTATGTGTGTGCACCCGTAATTACGGGAGCGTTGCTAGGCGACGTCAGTAAATAGTCACTGTCCAGGGTGCTGAAAGAGTTAAACGATCGGCAGTAACTGTTTCAGCACCCTGGACAGTGACTACCGATCCCAATATACAGCAACCTGTAAAAAAAATAGAAGTTCCTACTTACCGAGAACTTCCTGCTTCTTCCTCCAGTCCGGCTTCCCAGGATGACGTTCCAGTCCAAGTGACGGCTGCAGCCAATCACAGGCTGCAGCGGTCACATGGACTGCCGCGTCATCCAGGGAGGTCAGGCTGGATGGCGAAAGAGGGACGCGTCACCAAGACAATGGCCGGGTAAGTATGAATTTATTTTTACTTTTACTAGGGAAAGGGCTGTCCCTTCTCTCTATCCTGCACTGATAGAGAGAAGGGAAGCCCTCTTCCCCTCAATACGCAACGGCTAGTCCGCATCAATTTAATGCCCATTTTAGGCAAAGCCGCAACAGAATCTGCAACGCAGATTCTGTGCGGCATTGATGCGGACAGTGGCGGAAGAACTCCGCCACGTCTGGGCATGCCCTAACGGCGGAGAAAAGAGAAACCTCTTCTCTCCACCGTTAACCCCTTGAATGCCGCGATCAAAGCTGATCGCGGCATTCAAAGCAATAGTGAGAAAGGGAAATCCCTGTGATGCCATCGATGGCCATACCTGATATGGGCAGACAGCCCAGGGTCGATTGAAGGACCCCAGGGCTGTCTGACCATATTCCCTGTTGTTAGGGCATAATGAGGTATTCCCTAACAACTGCCTGTGTACAATCAGTATATAGATATATGCCAGTACATTAAAGTTAAAAAATCAAAATGAAAAAAATCCCTCTATGAGATAAAAAAAAAAAGTTAAGTTAATAAAAAAAAATAGTCAAAAAATACACAGAAATATATTATTTTTTTTACAATAAATAAACTTTTCAAAATATAGGTCTCAAAACATGAAATAATATACGCATATTTGGTATCACCACCCAGGGCCGGTTTTAGGCAGTAAGTAAGTTTAAGTGTGGCCCTGGGGAAAAATACAAGAGGGGCCCCAAATTTTAAAATAATGTACCGACAACATAGTTACATTCAATCAATTCAGTAAATGAAAACAAATATAAATTTGGTATCTCTGTAATTGTATTGACCCACAGAATAAAGTTACGTTTTTTTTCACATTCCACCTCACAAATAATTTTTTTCCAGTTTCCCCAATACATTATATGGTACAATAAATAGTGCCATTAAAATCTACAACTCGTCCCACAAAAAAAAGCAACCCTCATATGGCAATATTGATGGAAAAATAAAAAAGTTATAGCTTTTGGAAGGTGGGGAGGAAAAAACAAAAGTGAAAATTAAAAAAATGGCTGCGGAGAGAAGTGATTCATCAGGTCCCCTATTCACACTCACTGGTCTACTTCTGCTCCATTCATTCTCTATGGGAGCGCCGGAGATAGCCGAGTGCAGTGTTCGGCTTTTTCCGGCGCTGCCATAGAGAATGAATCGGGGGTAAGTTGTTGTAACTTGCAAACTCGTGCGGCCATAAAGGGTGTATTAATTCATGGCCGCACGATTTTGCAGATAAAGGGACGGTTTACCCGTGTTAACATGCGGCCACTAACAGGCTGTTTGACAGCCGCACCGAATATGGTGCCGGCGCGGTTGTTAGCCGTGTTGCGACCGTGTCAGGGCCGCTCCATGTGGCCATACCCTAATGGGGTGCTTATTTTAACCCTTGGCCACTTTTCAGCATTGCGGACGATACAAATACTATCATATTGATGATTTCTCAATTGTAAATAGGGTCCAAACTGAACAACATATCTATAATTGTATGCATCATTCTGATCAATTTCCAGATCTCAAAAAAAGAGAAAGGATTTTGATGAAATGTGGAACAACCTTTTTATCTATGCCTAGCTATAAGAACAGTTTATAAACAGTTGAAAAAAATAAAAAAAACACTCGAATACAGTTTGGATGCTGGAAGCGCCGCCTTGCAGGTATTGGATGCTGTCCCTACTTGAGAAATTACCCGCTCCAAATTCACAGTTTCAGTTTTTTCTTCCTATTTGAAGCAAATGGGTGTTAACTGTCTGGTAATAGATCAAAGTACTGTCTCATTTGCTTGCTAAACTTAGTTCTACAGGAGCCCAGAGAATAACATTTCCATAGATATTTGCAAAAAAAACTTTGGCTGGCTGAAGTGGAAACCTGAGGAATATTACAGAGTGAGCGTTGGAAGCAAGGTGGTCTGTTTTGCAGCAGTCCGCTGTCTAGCCCTTTGCTTTGCTATTTTTGTGTGGTATGTCTCTGTCTACTTGCCGGACTGTTAAGACATGATACAGCTCAAACAAACGAAGCGCTTTGCTTAGAAGTATGCTGGTAAGTAGTAACACCTTCATTCCTGTTACATGGCTAGGGTTTTTGGAAAGAAGCCAACCTGTTGAATTCTACAAGGAAAAAAACCTTCAGTATGGGATTAACAGTTGCAGTGGCATGGTGGAATGCAGAACATACAATGTTATGACTTACCATATCCAAAAACAAAACTCTCTTTTCAGTGGTCAAAATCAACAGGTTTCATTTCGGAAATATCTGAGCCATTATTTATTTTATTATTTACTTCTGTTACTTATATCTGGTGTTGACAAACAAGAACGCATCATTATAAGTAATAATAGCAACAACAACAATAGAAATACTACTACTAATAACAACAGCAGCAACAACAACAACAACAACAAAAACAACAACAGCAATAATACTAAAGTAGAAAGGGCAAGAAAGGAAAAACATTGGTGCTTTATGGAGCAGTAACACTGGAACAGTGGATTTCTTGTTCCAGCTCATACAAGGGCGCACATACTATAGAGGTAGACCATCGTTGATTCCATCCCATTTTCTATTAGGTAGCTTTTAGGTCCTATGCCGCAGGGGTCAGCAACCTTCGGTACTCTAGCAGTTGTGAACCTAAGACTTTAGTACCCAGCCAAAAGCTGTTAGAGCATGCTGGGAATTGTAGTTTCACAACAGCCAGCTGGTGTGCCGAAGGTTCCTAACCCCTGCTATGCAGGATTCCCCTCTCTAGAGAAACTACATTGTTAGCAAACAAGGGGGTTGGGAATTGGCCCAAAGGTCAAGAGAAATTGGGCAGAGGCGGGAATGATTACCAGGCCCCTTCTACCCTGGATGGCAAACACCAACACCATTAGGGTAAGTTCACAAAATTGCTGCATTTCCACTGCAAAAAACGCAACATCTGCTATTTGTTGCAGGTTTTACCTCCCCATTGAATCTAATGGGAAAAAACCCGCAACAAATAAGCAGCGTTTACACAAATAATTGACATGCTCCGGATTTAAAAACCGCACCGCTGGTCAATTTCTGAGCGTTTTTTCCGCTCAGCATTTAGGCAGTGTGTGGATGAGATTTGTTCAAATCTCATCCACTCTGCTGCTACTGTATTATGCTGCGCATTTTCCACAACGAACTCCGTTGTGGGAAATCCACAGTATTTACACTACGTGTGAACTTACCCTAATGGAGGGCCCAGATTTCTGGTTTTACTTAAATAAAACTTCTTTCCAGTATACCTGGTGTTTCAATTCTTAACCAGTTTCAAAATCTCTGCTTGCAGTGAGTGAATGGAAACATTAAAGGCTTAAAACCTCCCCTGATAATTCCTAACTGACACAGATTTCACAGCTAGTTAAATGGGTTGTCACAACAGGGCAAACTCTGTCCTATCGATATGACTTTTTAGCCCATATTGACTTAATTGATGGGGGTCCCCTGCTCAGGACCCCCCGCTATTGTGATTCCCGCTCTGGAGAACTCAGCATGACCATGTATTACTTGAATGGGTGCATACAAATGTGCAGCCACTTGAAGCTTCCCCTATGTGTTGACAGCTGTCACCATTCAGAGAAAGGGTTGTACAGATGACTTATTTTTCAATGTATTAAAACGCATGATAAAATCTTTATTTTGTACATGCATTTTTTGCAGTTCAATAGAGAAGCCTATGGGAAAAATGGCAAAATAAAAACGCCCTTCCTGTTGCATTTTTTTCAAAAAAACCGCACAAACCAAAACGCTTTTCATATTTCACTATAGACTTTAAAGTAACATCTGGCCACAGCGTTTTGGGGAAAAAAAGGGTGCAAACAAACGCAACAAATAATGTCACCGAAAACTGTGTGTGTGTGTGTGTGTGTGTGTGTGAATTCAGCCTAAGTAATCACACATACACTTTCTGTTGCTGATTTTTTTAGTCAATCACAGGAGTGGATCCAGAAAGACGGAAGAATATATGACTGGACTCACACACAGCGACTTGCTTTATACCGTTTCTTCCTTTTGGATCCACATCTGGCATTGACTAAAAAAATTTTGACAAAAACTGCCACAAAAATGGAATCAAAACTGGTTGGGACTTCCTGGCCTAAAGGGGTATTCCCAGGATTGTTATTTATCACCTATCAACAGGATAGGTGATCATTGTCTTATCACTGGAGGCCCCACCACTTCGACCCATACCGATTGCAAGAATGGGGGTCCTAAACGCCCCGTTCCTCCCCATTGCATCCCCTGCAGTGAGGAGCTTGAATAGAGTGGCGGTCGAGCATGCGTCCACCGCTCCATTCAATGTCTATGAGAGTGACGGAAACAGACAAGCACTGTACTCAGCTGTTTCCATCATTCTTACAGACTTTGAATGGAGTGAAGTGCGCATGCTCAACTTTCAGCTCCATTCAGTGTCCTCCTTACTGTGGTCGAGCAGTGGGGAGAAACAGGGGGTTCAAGACTCCCATGCTCTCTGTGGTTGTGGGTCCGAGTGGTGGATAGTCCTGTGGATAGGTGATACCCATTTAAGGTATAAGAGCTATCTCTCATAAACAGCTGAGCACCTCTGTCATTTGGACATGGTCAAGACAGGTCAGTCTATAGAAGTAAATAATTAATTTCCCATTAGCTGATTGCAAGCAGAGATTTTGAAAATGGTATGAAATTTAAACTGAAAGTATATTAAGATGATGCATAACTTTTCATTATGACACCGTTAAGCTTTATTTACAGAAAACCCCTTTTAGCTGGCTGATCTTATTTTATAATTGGTGTATACAGTTCCTATTCTCTGTTGCCTCTCTAGCTAAGCCATGCTAGGTTAGATAATGACTCCTACTCATTAAGATCGATGAAGCTTCTGTTCATTACCGGTTCTGTATTCACAATGATTGACCTTTTCAAATACATCTCGGACGCAGAATGAAAAGCATACCATTTCGCCCTCAGACACTCCAGTTTTTTTTCTTCTTTTGAACAGAAGCCACAGTTGCAATATACCATTAAAAAATACATTTTCTGAGCAAGCAAGGAGAATGTGTTTATGTAGTTGTGACTCAGGAGCTCTTACTCGCACTACTGATACCACCATTGTAAAGGTGACAACCTATAGCCGCCTTACTGCGCCTGTACATGCGACCATAGTAAACCTAAAGCCCTTCACCTTTGCAGTTTTTCAACTTAACGACACAACTGACAGCAGATTTCCATCTAATGTCTTTGACGGTGGTCAAAGACATTTGACCACTGGTGGTGACTAACTGGTGGTTCTCTAGCTGTTGCTGAACTACAAATCCCAGTCTGCTCTGACAGCTGGAGATTGTCATGACATACTGGGAGTTTTGGTTTCTCAACAGTTGGACAGCCACATATTTAATACCAGTGAACTTTGCAGCAGATTTCTATCCTTTGCCTAGGTCAATTGTCTGTGTCTCTCCAGTTTGTTAGGAGTTGTAGTTTTGCAACACCTAGAGCCACAGTTTGGGGACCACTGATCTATGGCCAGATTATCAATTGTGGATCATCAAACACTGTTAGGTGATAATGGCTACTTCTACAAGAATTCTGTCTATCTATCGATCTATCTCATATCTATCTATCTATCTATCTATCTATCTATCTATCTATCTATCTATCTATCTATCTATCTATCTATCTATCTATCTATCTATCTATCTATCTATCGATCTATCTCATATCTATCTATCTATCTATCTATCTATCTATCTATCTATCTATCTATCTATCTATCTATCTATCTATCTATCTATCTATCTATCTATCTCATATCTATCTATCTATCTATCTATCTATCTATCTATCTATCTATCTATCTATCTATCTATCTATCTATCTATCTATCTATCTATCTATCTATCTATCTATCTCATATCTATCTATCTATCTATCTATCTATCTATCTATCTATCTATCTATCTATCTATCTATCTATCTATCTATCTATCTATCTATCTATCTATCTATCTATCTATCTATCTATCTATCTATCTGTCAGTCTATCTGTGTGTGCGCGTACAAGCTTTATAAGGACAATAGTTGCAAAAACCCAGTTTAAAAAAGCATTCTCCTATCTCTTACAATATAAAGTTAATTAAATACTCAATATGTCCTCCAGAATATATAACAATGGATATAAAAGCCATGAAGTACACAGTGTGATGTATTATGTTAAATATGGAAAGCGAATGCATATGTTTGACAATGTTTTCTTGTATTTGTCAACTTTGGAACACCATGTATTTGATGCGTAGCTGCTCTTTAATAAATCTTATGCTCCACTTTTGCGACCAACAAACTGTGATAATGAAAATACATTTACAAAATCCTTTTGCTCGCTTAATACTTGCTTCATGGTTCGTGTCCCAATTGCTGAATAAAACGTGTTATGATGTTGTTAATGATAATTAATGTTAATTATAAATCTTTTCGTCGTCACACCAGGCAACCAAAAGCACAACGTCTTGTTAAATTGGGACTGCTGTGTTCCAGTCTCTGCAGTAATTGAGACAGTATTTCAATACAGTTTAATACAGTAAAAATGTGTGCCATAGAGGCTGAATGAAAATGAACAGAGGTCTCCTGTGGAACCGTTACAGTGTGGGAACATGTACATGACGAAAGAAGAATCCTAGACTGTACATCATGTTCCGTTCTCTGCCTGCTATCAGCCAGTTCTCTCAGCTGTAGATGCGTAGTTGTTAACCTTATTCCACATCTGGATCAGGTTGTCACCAATTTATTAGCTTTGAAATGATGTTTCTAACAGAGATAAAAAGAATTCATTATATCAGGGGTGTTGTATTTATTGCAATAGCTCTAACTGTATACTTTGGCAATATTACATTGGTCATTTCATCTTCCCAGAATGCAATTGGAGAACATAACATGTATCCTTGCACAATTACACTTATGTTTCATTGAACGTGCCGGTCTACTTTGCCTACTGTGAAATGCTGTAATGTCCTGTATATTATGTAAAAATTATTCAGGCCTCCCACTCACAAAAATGGGTGATACACTGGCAGTATTCAATCTACTGCATTAATATGATAATAAATGGTTGCAAACATGATTTCTGTGCCTTGAAAACAATTCTGCTGTTTTTTCATGTTGAGAAACACTCTAGAATAGCATTTTAGCTTAGAGACAAGAGAATATAGCCTTCTGGTTGCTTCGTGAGGCCAGGATCACACACGCAATTTTAATGCAGTTTTTGGTGCAGCTTTTGGTTCAGTTTTTTTTAGCCAAAGCCAGAAGTGGATCCAAAATGAGGGAAAGGTATAAAGAAAAGACGGATTCATCTCCTTTCTTTTGTGTCCACATCTGTGTTTGGCACAAAAAACTGTGTGTGATCCTGTGAGCCTAGAGGAAAAAAACAGGCTCATACATCAGGGTAGAAAATCCTACTTATTTTAGTGTCACTAGCTTCTATACCTGAACAAGTTCATTGCTGATGACAATCTACACTGTGTTCCAAATTATTATGCACATTGGCTTTAAGTGTCATAAACATTTAATTATTAGTCTTTCAATGAAACTCATGGATGGTATTGTGTCTTAGGGCTCTTTGGATCATTGTAATCAATCTCAGACACCTGTGATAATTAGTTTGCCAGGTGTGCCCAATCAAAGGAAAACTACTTAAAGAGGCTCTGTCACCAGATTTTGCAGCCCCTATCTGCTATTGCAGCAGATAGGCGCTGCAATGTAGATTACAGTAACGTTTTTATTTTTAAAAAACGAGCATTTTTGGCCAAGTTATGACCATTTTCGTATTTATGCAAATGAGGCTTGCAAAAGTACAAGTGGGCGTGTTGAAAAGTAAAAGTACAACTGGGCGTGTATTATGTGCGTACATCGGGGTGTGTTTACTACTATTACTAGCTGGGCGTTGTGTATAGAAGTGTCATCCACTTCTCTACACAACGCCCAGCTTCTGGCAGTGCAGATCTGTGACGTCACTCACAGGTCCTGCATCGTGTCGGCACCAGAGGCTACAGTTGATTCTGCAGCAGCATCGGCATTTGCAGGTAAGTAGCTACATCGACTTACCCGCAAACGCCGATGCTGCTGCAGAATCATCTGTAGCCTCTGGTGCCGACATGATGCAGGACCTGTGAGTGACGTCACAGCGTGATCTCTGGAGAACACGGCTGTGTCTGCACTGCCAGAAGCTGGGCGTTGTGAAGAGAAGTGGATGACACTTCTATACACAACGCCCAGCTAGTAAAAGTAGTAAACACGCCCCGATGTTCGCACATAATACACGCCCAGTTGTACTTTTACTTTTCAACACGCCCAGTTGTACTTTTGCAAGCCTCATTTGCATAAATACGAAAATGGTCATAACTTGGCCAAAAATGCTCGTTTTTTAAAAATAAAAACGTTACTGTAATCTACATTGCAGCGCCTATCTGCTGCAATAGCAGATAGGGGCTGCAAAATCTGGTGACAGAGCCTCTTTAAGAAGGACGTTCCACATTATTAAGCAGGCCACAGGTTTCAAGCAATATGGGAAAGAAAAAGGATCTCTCTGCTGCCGAAAAGCGTGAAATAGTGCAATACCTTGGACAAGGTATGAAAAGATTGGATATTTCAAGAAAACTTAAGCGTGATCATCGTACTGTCAAAAAAAAGTGGGTGGCTGATTCAGAGCACAGATGGGTTCGTTCAGATAAAGGCATAATGAGGAAGGTCTCTGCCAGACAAATTAATAGGATTAGGAGAGCAGCTGCTAAAATGCCATTGCAAAGCAGCAAACAGGTATTTGAAGCCGCTGGTGCCTCTGGAGTCCCGCAAACCTCAAGGTGTAGGAACCTCCAGAGGTTTGCAAGTGTGCATAAAGCTATTATTCGGCCACCCCTAAACAATGCTCACAAGCAGAAATGGTTGCAGTGGGCTCAGAAATACATGAAGACTAATTTTCAAACCTTGTTGTTTACTAATGAGTGCCGTGCAACCCTGGATGGTCCAGATGGATGGAGTAGTGGATAGTTGGTGAATGGCCACCATGTCCCAACAAGGCTGCGACGTCAGAAAGGAGATGGCGCAGTCCTGTTTTGGCCTGGAATCATGGGGAGAGAGCTGGTAGGCCCCTTTAGGTTCCCTGACGGTGTGAAAATGACCTCTGCAAAGTACGTAGAGTTTATGACTGACCATTTTATTCCGTGGTACAAAAAGAAGAACCGTGCCTTCCGTAGCAAAATTATCTTCATGCATGACGATGCACCATCTCATGCTGCAAAGAATACCTCTGTGTCATTAGCTGCTATGGGCATAAAAGGCGAGAAACTCATGGTGTGGCCCCCATGTTCCCCTGACCTCAACCCTATTGAGAACCTTTGGAGCATCCTCAAGCAAAATATCTATGAGGGTGGGAGGCAATTCACATCAAAACAGAAGCTCTGGGAGGTTATTCTGACATTCTGCAAAGATATTCAAGCAGAAACTGTCCAAATACTCACAAATTCAATGGATGCAAGAATTGTGAAGGTGATATCAAAGAAGGGGTCCTATGTTAACATGTAACTTGGCCTGTTAAGTTTTTTTTTAATTGAAAGAGCTTTTGATGTCTGTAAATATGACCTCCTGATGCTGCAAATTCAACAAATTACCATTTTAGTTCTCTTTACAATCTTTAAAAATGTTTTGATCTCTGTTGTGCATAATAATTTGAAACAGTGCATTTTGAGTTTTTTACTTCTAAAAAAAAAATCTGTTATCATTAGGAGATTTGTTCAATAAAATTTGCATTATACTCCAACGGTTGATGGCTTGAAGATTATACTGACTGTCATTTGCATTGACTATTTAGGAAAATCAGCGAAAAATAACATTTGCATAATAATTTGGAACGCGGTGTATGTTCAATACAGAGTTCCAGCTTGTATATTCAATACATAACTAACATGAATGGAAGTTTGAGAGAAAGTGGTACTGCATGGCACAATGTGATGGCACAAAGTGGTACTGCATGGCACAATGTGATGCACACTAGTTTCATGCATCTTCAAGAATTTCAAAAGCCAAAGGGAAGTTGTAGTCAGCAAATGGAGACTGGACAGGAGCAGGCATTGCCTAGTGGATGGCAGGGGCGTAGCTAAAGGCTCATGGGCCCCGATGCAAAAGTTCTTATTGGGCCCCCCCCCCGCACACTCCTCATGGCCGACAGTCCGCAGCTTTCAGCTGCATCGTTGGGTCTCTTAAGTGACCCAACAATGCAGCACTAGCAGCCGGGGCGTCACTAAGGCTGGGTTCACACACCCTATTTACGGACGTAATTCAGGCGTTTTAGCATTGAATTACATCCGAAAATGCGGCTGAAGAGCGTTGGCAAACATCTGCCCATTCATTTGAATGGGTCTTACGATGTTCTGTGCCGACGGTCATTTTTTTTACGCGCTGCTGTCAAAAGGCGGCGCGTAAAAAAGACGCCCGCGTCAAAGAAGTGCCTGTCACTTCTTCAGACGTAAATGGAGCCGTTTTCCATGGACTCCATGGAAAAACAGCTCCAATTACCTCCGTAATGGACGCAGCGAAAGACGCCTGCACATGCCTTTACGGCTCAAATTATGGTGCTGTTTTCTCCTGAAAACAGCTCCGTAATTTCAGCCGTTACGGACGCTGCCGTGTGAACATACCCTCAGGGCTTAAAGAGGCTCTGTCACCAGATTGTGCAACCCCTATCTGCTATTGCAGCAGATAGGCGCTACAATGTAGATTACAGTAACGTTTTTATTTTTAAAAAACGAGCATTTTTGGCCAAGTTATGACCATTTTCGTATTTATGCAAATGAGGCTTGCAAAAGTACAACTGGGCGTGTTGAAAAGTAAAAGTACAACTGGGCGTGTATTATGTGTGTACATCGGGGCGTGTTTACTACTTTTACTAGCTGGGCTTTCTGAAGAGAAGTATCATCCACTTCTCTTCAGAACGCCCAGCTTCTGGCAGTGCAGATCTGTGACGTCACTCACAGGTCCTGCATCGTGTCGGCACCAGAGGCTACAGATGATTCTGCAGCAGCATCGGCGTTTGCAGGTAAGTCGATGTAGCTACTTACCTGCAAACGCTGATGCTGCTGCAGAATCAACTGTAGCCTCTGGTGCCGACACGATGCAGGACCTGTGAGTGACGTCACAGATCTGCACTGCCAGAAGCTGGGCGTTCTGAAGAGAAGTGGATGATACTTCTCGTCAGAACGCCCAGCTAGTAAAAGTAGTAAACACGCCCCGATGTACGCACATAATACACGCCCAGTTGTACTTTTACTTTTCAACACGCCCAGTTGTACTTTTGCAAGCCTCATTTGCATAAATACGAAAATGGTCATAACTTGGCCAAAAATGCTCGTTTTTTAAAAATAAAAACGTTACTGTAATCTACATTGCAGCGCCTATCTGCTGCAATAGCAGATAGGGGTTGCACAATGTGGTGACAGAGCCTCTTTAAAATGTCAGGGGAAATAGCCCCAATACATATGTGTCCGCCCAAAAAAAAATGTGTGTATAGGAGACAGCATAGCATATCTATAGCACTACGACCCTATAAACTAAGGATAGGATTAGATACATTGGCTCAGCAGACAGTATAACACATAATAGGATTAGATACAGTGGCTGAGCAGACAGTATCACACATGATAGGATTACATACAGTGGCTGAGCAGACAGTATCACACATGATAGGATTAGATACAGTGGCTCAGCAGACAGTACCACACATGATAGAATTAGATACAGTGGCTCAGAAGGCAGTATCACACATGATAGGATTAGATACAGTAGCTCAGCAGACAGTATCACACATGATAGGATTAGATACAGTGGCTCGGAAGGCAGTATCACACATGATAGGATTAGATACAGCGGCTCAGCAGACAGTATCACACATGATAGGATTAGATACAGTGGCTCGGAAGGCAGTATCACACATGATAGGATTAGATACAGCGGCTCAGCAGACAGTATCACACATGATAGGATTAGAGATAGGGCCCAGCAGACAGTATCACACATGATTGGATTCGATATAGGGCCCAGCAGACAGTATCACACATGATAGGATTAGATACAGTGGCTCAGCAGACAGAATCACACATGATTGGATTAGATATAGGGCCCAGCAGACAGTATCACACATGATAGGATTAGATACAGTGGCTCAGCAGACAGTATCACACATGATTGGATTAGATACAGGGCTCAGCTCGCTGACATTGCGGCTCCAGCGCTGGACCCAGGAAAGGTAAGAATAATAATTGTGCTTCTTTATGTGTTACTGATTATTTTTGTGTGTTTGTGTTTTTTTTACAGGTTCGGTTGTTGGACTTCAGATTCGAGGACTTCAATGACGGCGTTTTTTTTATTCTCAATAAAATGGTTAATGAGGGTTGTGTTTTTTTATTTCAATAAAATATTTTTTCCATGTGCTTGTATCTTTTTAAACTTTATTATCACCGCCTTAGTAATGGCCGCTGGCTGATTGACAACCTCCATTACAAAGGCGGGGCTTAATGTTAGCAGGTGCAGAGGCCAACACTAACCCCCATTATTACCCCGGTACCGACCGCCACCAGGGATGCTGGGAAGAGCCGGGTACGAACCAGTACCCAACTATCTGTAGTGACGGGCAGGCACCGGGGTGGCCGCAGGCTGGTAGTATTAGGCTGGGGAAGGCCAAAAACAGTGGCCCTTCCCACCCTGGTAATGCTGCCTACTGCTGCTGTGTTGCATCTGGCTGGTTATGAAAATTGGGGGGGGACCCCACATCGTTCTTTCCAATTATTTTTTATTTAATTTTTTTTAAAATGACGTGGGGTCCCCCCCATTTTTCATAACCAGCCAGATACAATAAAGCAGCAGTAGCCTAGTATCACCAGGGTGGGAAGGGCCACTGTATCTGGCCTTTCCCCTCCTGATAATACCAGCCTGCGGCCACCCCAGTGGCCGACGATCACTACAGATGGTCAGGTACTGGATCGTATCCGGCTCTTCCCAGCACCCCTGGTGGCGGTGGGTACCGGGGTAATAAAGGGGGTTAGTGTTAGCCTCTGAACCGGCTAACACTAAGCCCCGCCTTAACAATGAATACTGTCAATCAGCCGGCGGCCATTACTAAGGTGGTAGTAATATAGTTTAAAAAAACACAAAGACATAGAAAAAATATTTTATTGAAATAAAAAAAAAAACACACAACCCTCATTAACCATTTTATTGATAATAAAAAAAAAGCCGTCATCGAAGTCGTTCTGGAATCCGCCGCAGTCCAACGACCGAACCTGTAAGAAAACACACAAGAAAAACGATTAGTAACACATGTGTTAGGCTTAGATACAGGGCCCATGTGTGATACTGTCGGTGGGACCCTGTATCTAAGCCTACCACAACGTAGGCTTAGATACAGGTTCCAGCAGACAGTAATCTTATACAGTATAAGATTACTGTGTGCTGGGGCCCTGTATCTAAACCTACAGTGTGGTAGGCTTATATACAGGGCCCAGCAGACAGGATCACGCATGGGCCATGTATCTAAGCCTACCATGTGATTGGCTTAGATACAGGGCCCAGCAGACAGCATCACACAATCTGTGATCCTGTCTCATGGGCCCCCTAAGCCTGCTACATCGTAGGCTTAGGGGTTGTGCAGTCCCTAAACATTGATGGCCTATCCTCAGGAAAGGCCATCAATAGCTGATGTGTCTCCCGGGACCCGCAAATCAGCTGTTTTGAAGGGGCCGCAGCACTCGTACGAGAGCTGCTTCCCTTCATTTCACTATTCGCTCACACTGTGAATCGCCGACACCGATTCACAGTGTGACCGGAATGAAGTGACCGGAATGAAGGGGAGCAGCTCTCGTACGAGTGCTGCGGCCCCTTCAAAACAGCTGATCGGCGGGTCCCGGGAGTCGGACCCCGCCAGTCAGGACTAATCTTACCTTCCTCTTCAGCTGCGGCGGTAGTTCTGTCGTCTCGATGCTGTGCGCGGCGCATAGCGCTGTGACGTCATGCGCTGCGCACAGCGCTTGACGTCAGGACCTCCGCTGCGATCCGGAACCAGGAAGGTAAGTACAGTCTGTTACTATAGTAACAGGGGCCCGCGGCCCGAGTTACTATAGTAACTTTTTATTGATGTGGTGTGGGGGGGCTGTGGGCCCCCCTAGCTTCGGGGCCCGGTCGTAATTGCGACCGCTGCGACCCCTATAGCTACGCCAGTGGTGGAAGGAATAGATCTTCTTACAGTAAACGTGCCTGAAGAACTGCAGTGTCCTAGCGGCTTATGGTGGAAGAATGAACCATGAAACTATAACTTCTATGACTCAGCTTTCAGGGTTGTCTCTGTGAACTGCTTTGCAAAGTATGACTTGGTATTCCTAATATTTTCATGCGCAGTGGGGTACACCTATTTATCTACACGTTTCCACATTGTTGTAATATTTACACAACCCTATAAGGGTATGTTCACACGCCAACGTCCATTACGCCTGAAATTACGGAGCTGTTTTCAGGCGAAAACAGCTCTTGAATTTCAGATGTAATTGCTTGTACTCGCGTTTTTCGCTGCGTTTTTTACGGACGGAATTTGGAGCTGTTCTTCATTGGAGTCAATGAAAAACGGCTCCAATTACGTCCCAAGAAGTGACATGCACTTCTTTGACGCGGGTGTCTTTTTACGCGCCATCTTTTGACAGCGGCGCATAAAAAAAAAGCCCGTCTGCACACAACATCGTAATACCCATTGATTTTAAAGGGCAGATGTTTGCAGCCGGTTTAGAGCCGTATTTTCGGACGTAATTCAAGGCGAAAAACGCCCGAATTATGTCCGTAAATAGGGTGTGTGAACATACCCTTAGGCTAGGCCCTATTTTGCTTCCCTCACCTACTTTCCTTCACTAATCAACATATCTCACAAGTGTGCACATCTTGTTACATTCTTTCCCCAGACCCTGAGCCTCAAAATTTATTAACACTATAGATCGAGGAAAAAAAATACATTTTATTTAACGAATATTGACAGATCCAAAATTTCCATATTGCAAGAAAAACGAATGAAAGGGGATCTGGTTAGACACTACGTTATTATGACATGTGACCTATCATGACATTGCTCCACTTATTACAGAAATAAGTCACACAGCTTAGACCTGTCAATGGTGCTTACCTAGGTTGGAGGATTGTATATGGTTGTGTGCTCTACAAATGACACCATTGATAAACGATCCTCACATAACTTCTAATTTGTTTTGTACTAGAAATACCATGTGTGCAGTGGACATAACTGACCAAAAGTCAATGGCTTCAGGCGTTCAAAAATCCCATGGGAATTTCTGTTTAATTTGCAGAGGTTACCAGGAGTTAATATATAATTCAGCCCTGCGTTACTAAGTAATTTTTACTTGAGGGAAAAACGTAAAATCTAACCTGACGATGTATTGCGGGTTGGAGTTAAGAACTACTTTCAAGCCTTATAGGGGAATAGCTATTAGGAGTTCAACAGTTGCAATCTCACCGGGGTCCTGTCACCGGAGGGTCAAAAAGACCCCTCTGCCGCATAAGAATACACCAGTATTATAAATGGCACATGGTAGTTGGGGGCATTGTGCAGATTTTGCATTGGGGCCTAAAAGCTTCTGAAGCCAAAATAATTTATAAAACTTCTTATAGACTTGTGTGCACATTCCTGCAATATTAATGTGTAGCTCTGTGTTGTGTTAGTCTCATATATATATTTATATCAATGTGCAGTAATAAAGGTTGCTGGTTGATCCACAGGCTCCGCCACAATGTGAGTGATTATCAGAGATATAAACCCATGCTAATAGACGAAGGTTAGGACTGTGACATCATACTGTATGTAATAAAGAAATTCTACAGCAGGATGAGACATGCCCACGTCAGAAACCACTCCCTGATGACGTCTGATTCATTCACTGGGAAGCAAGTTTGACCTTTGATGTTATATATTTATTGAAGCTACGACGTAAAACACGGAGTATAACCTTGAAATATGTTGTTTGTTAGATCTATAACGAGTTCGATTTCATCACAGGAAAAACAGTATTGATTTATTTACCAGAACTTTTTTAAAAACGGAAGGGTGCCAGAGACTAGCTGTGGAAGGAGGTTCCTGGTCAAATATCTACTTCTGGTCTAACTTGCTATTTAACTTTTACCTTTTTTTTAGCATTTTAAATAAACAGTTAATCTTTAAACACCCCATCAAAATTTAAAACAATTTGACTTTTAATATTAGTTCAATCCCTATAGTCCACCCCATGCAATCTCTAGTAGGGACTCCCCATGTTCCTTCTATTTTTAACGGATTTGGAATGTTTTTTTTCCTGTTCAATAAAATACATGACCTTCCTAAGTAGAGTCGTGTGTTAATGAACCTTCCCTTACCCATCTTATCCCTCCACCCCCACCTTTAGGAAAGACACGTGACACCGAGGTTGGATGTGAAATGGCCACAGCAGCCGTTTATTAATTTCACAGTTTTATCAAAACAATTTAAATCCGAAACATTCGGATAACTAGTTAGGAATCCACCAGAGAATTCCTCCTAATAATTCACATGACCCAACATGGGTCAGAATCGTACATAACAATTTAACGTTAACATTAACCCGAGCAGAGGAAGTCCTTGAAGCCCCTTCAGATGTTCCTTTTTAAGAACACACCGAATTAGCCATCTGCAAACCACCAATTACCTCCAGCCGTAAACCAGCTCGGAAGCACCGTTCACCTCTGCAGATGGCTCCAACCACTAGAAGTCCACTTCAAGGGGATAACACCCGATGAAGCCCTCAAGTGATATACCGACCACTAGAAGTCCACTTCAAGGGGATAACACCCGATGAAGCCCTCAAGTGATATACCGACCACTAGAAGTCCACTTCAAAGGGATAACACCCGATGAAGCCTTCAAGTGATATACCTTCTACCAGAAGACCACTTCAAAGGGATAACACCCGATGAAGTCTTCAACCATGTACCTTTTTTGGGGGACGCATACCCCCGATGCGACCCCCCCACCATTTTGTACTGACTGGCCTCAAGGACTCCCCCCGCCAGCTGCCATGACAACAGAACCTACTCCGGGAAAAAAGGAAAAACATGTTAAATAAGCACACAAAACAAAGACAACACTCATAAACGGACGTACATAAAGACCCACAGGGGTAACAAACAAAGGGCGGGAGGGTGGGAGCTTGTCTCTCCCTGTGTTACTCCTCCCGCTGCTTCCGGCTCAATGCCGCAAACAGCGGGAAGCTCAGCAACGGCCCCCTGACTCCTCCTTGTCCCTCCTCCACCTCCTCCTAACTCTCCCTCCAACTCTCCCTTACCTATTAACCCTTTCCCTACCAGTGAGGTCATGGAGGCTTCCCCTTAAGCCCTGCAGGCTGCGTCCAGCCTCTTCTTGACCTTCCTAAGTAGAGTCGTGTGTTAATGAACCTTCCCTTACCCATCTTATCCCTCCACCCCCACCTTTAGGAAAGACACGTGACACCGAGGTTGGATGTGAAATGGCCACAGCAGCCGTTTATTAATTTCACAGTTTTATCAAAACAATTTAAATCCGAAACATTCGGATAACTAGTTAGGAATCCACCAGAGAATTCCTCCTAATAATTCACATGACCCAACATGGGTCAGAATCGTACATAACAATTTAACGTTAACATTAACCCGAGCAGAGGAAGTCCTTGAAGCCCCTTCAGATGTTCCTTTTTAAGAACACACCGAATTAGCCATCTGCAAACCACCAATTACCTCCAGCCGTAAACCAGCTCGGAAGCACCGTTCACCTCTGCAGATGGCTCCAACCACTAGAAGTCCACTTCAAGGGGATAACACCCGATGAAGCCCTCAAGTGATATACCGACCACTAGAAGTCCACTTCAAGGGGATAACACCCGATGAAGCCCTCAAGTGATATACCGACCACTAGAAGTCCACTTCAAAGGGATAACACCCGATGAAGCCTTCAAGTGATATACCTTCTACCAGAAGACCACTTCAAAGGGATAACACCCGATGAAGTCTTCAACCATGTACCTTTTTTGGGGGACGCATACCCCCGATGCGACCCCCCCACCATTTTGTACTGACTGGCCTCAAGGACTCCCCCCGCCACAGCGAAACAGGCCTTGACCACCTTAAGCCTGTGAGTTCCGCCACACCACCACCGCCCTTTCTATTCCTTCTGCTATCGCCAAGCTCCAAAGATCAATGCCAACCTCGGTCAGATGAACCCCATCACCCCTCCAGAAGTTCCCCACTCCTGACTCCAAATCCCTGTGCCGCACACAAATGCCCCCGATTTTGCTACGAAACGGGACACCGCCCGATTAACTTTAATGCGAGCCTTATTGACTCTTTCACTGACCTAGCCAACCGCCAATGTTTCCTCGGGACTATGTCCGACCACACTATCACCAACTTGGGATAAGAAACCCACAAACCCAACATATCGTGTTTGATATCCCGCACCAACTCACGCAAGGGGCAGACTCCTAAGTCATCCCCACCCACGTGCAACACTAAGACCTCCGGAACCCTATCAAGCCGGGCCTATGTCTGGAATTCTGCCAACCCCCTGCTCCATGACATACCTCTAAATCCCAGCCAATGCACAACCGCATCCTGTCGCGGAATGCGCAACTGGCGACCGTCCGGGCACGTACGAATGACCCAGTGCACGTACGAATGACCCAGCAACCACACCAAACACGGAGGCGAATCTGAAATGGAAAACAATTAGACACCGCCATACAAAACATTTTTTAAGCGTTAACCACAACCTCATAACAAATGGAGCGGACATAGGACTTAACTCAGTTGGACTCCCAACGACCAATGCGCCGCACCCCTTCATCATCCAACCCCCAGCGCCCCGCTGCAGTTGCTGCGCCAATCCTGAAGGAATGAGATGAATATGAGCCCGCCGCGACACCAACCGCCGTCAGACATTCCTTAAATACATCTCCAAACTGAAACCTGGACAAAACGACCCGTCCACATGACGTAACAAAGGCAAATCTGGAGACCCCGCTTGCGGCTTAAAAAACCCCGCATGCACTCTACTGGGCACATAACCGACCCCGGGAGGGCGAACAAAACTATCAGCTTACCCTTCCCTACTTGGCTAAGCAAAGCAAACGACACAGGCCTTCTACTATCCGCCTCCCCTCTACCTCGGCCCAACCCCTTCAAAGCCTGTAGCACCAAAAATTCCTTAGATACATCTTGAAAGCCTCGTAACTTAAAACCAAACGCCACCGCAGATATGAACCGGTTCACCTTTGCCACTGAAAACCCCGCCTCCCAGGCGTCCCCTAACCAGTACAAAAGTGCCACCAACCTGTCTCTATCCGTATTGACGTCACCCAACTCTCTTACCCACTCCTCCCACTGCCTCCAACAAGCAGAATAAGCACTCCACGTCGTGCGCGCCAAAGACCTTTGTATCAGTTGTTCTACGGGACCGAGACCAGATCCCAAAGATGTTCCGGACAAGCCAAACCGAGACGTTCCGCTCCCAGTGCCAATTGCCGAAACCGGTCCCACTGCGAGCGAGAAAGAGCATCAGCGATGCAATTCCGTACCCCCGGCACATGCACCGCCACCACCCACGCGTTCAACGACAAACATACCAACACTAAATGTCGCAACAATTGAACTACAGGAGGAGAGGACGCCGTGATGTTATTAATGGCCAGCACCACCCCCATGTTGTCGCAGTAAAAAACGAACCTTCTTATCCCTGAGCCTGTCCCCCCAAATGGTTGCCGCCACCACGATGGGGAACAGCTCGAGCAGGGCCAGATTCCGCGTGAGTCCGCTGGACACCCAACTAGCCGGCCATTGACCTGCGCACCACGGACCTCCCCCGTAAGCTCCAAAACCGCCCGCCCCAGCCGCATCCGTAAAATTATTCAAATCACTCGCACTCCCGCCGTTGCCGCTGCCAACCGTCTACCAAACACCCTCCCCATTGGCATAATCCGGCAGGCGAAATTCAACTTCCCCAGCAGCGACTGAAGCTCCCGCAGCGTAATTTTCTTCAGTCTACAAGCCCGCCGTACCTCCAGCCTCAAAGCACCCAGCTTATCCGCAGGGAGACGACACTCCATTGCCACCGAATCTATTTCAATTCCCAAAAAACAAATCGTCGCTACTGGGCCCTCCGTTTTTTCTGGCGCCAAAGGGATCCCAAAATCCCTCGCAACCTTCTGTAGTGCATAAAGCAAATTACCGCAAACCGGCGAACCCCCCGGGCCAACGCACAAGAAATCATCTAAGTAATGGATCAACGAGTCGACCCCGGATACTCCCCTCGCTACCCACTCCACGAAGCTACTAAACGCCTCGAAGTACGCACAAGAAAGGGAACGCCCCATCGGAAGGCACCGATCCACATAAAAGGCCCCATTCCAAAAACAGCCCAACAGCCGTTGGCTTTCTGGATGAACTGGCAACAACCTGAACGCCGCCTCGATTTCGGTTTTTTCTAGCAGCGCGCCCGGACCCGCAGCCCGCACTAAACCCACCGCCTCATCGAATGAGGTATAGGCTACGGAGCACAACTCGTGATCTATCCCGTCATTTACCGACGAACCCTTGGGATACGATAAGTGTTGAATTAAACGAAATTTTACGGGCTCGCGCTTAGGAACAATACCCAACGGGGACACAGCTAAATCTTTTACTGGCGACTCAACAAAAGGCCCTGACATGCGACCCAACGAAACTTCTTTTAACAATTTGTCCGACACGACCTTGGCATGCGAGTAAGCCGATTTTAAATTCCTCCGCGTAACCGGAACCTCATAAGGAGGCGGGGGAATAACGAAACCAACACGAAAACCCTCGTAAAGCAACTTAGCCGCCGCCCTGTCCGGATACTCATTTAGATAAGGGGCCATCTTTTCCACCCTCACCGGTGACACCCCCTTGACCAGCCGCGGAGGACTGGTTCCCTGACCTCCTTTTCCGCATACATTTCGCCGCCCCGTGTGATGCACCATTACACTCCGAACACACGTGCTTGAACTTGCACGTGGCCCCGAACTTGCACTGGCCTTCATTAAATTGCCAGCAAAACCCTGCCTTTCCCCCGCCGCCTTGTCCAACCTGACTAGACTGGCCTCCTTGGCCGGCGCTCCCGGGAAAGGACTGCCTAACCGGAGCCGTAACCCGTAACCAGAGAGCAATATCCTTCTGGTCCCACCGAATCGCCGGCCGAACCGCTTTTCGCTGACGGAATTGCTCGTCGTATCGCAGCCACGCCTGGCCCCCATACGCCCTATGAGCCTCCCCAATAGCATCAAAATAACAAAACAACGCCGAACAATTTTCCGGCGCCTTTTCCCCTATCACACTGGCTAATATGGCGAACGCCTGCGACCAATTAACGAACGTCTGCGGGATAAGCCTATACCGCCGCCGTTCCTCCTCGTCCTTTTTACTCTCGTCCCGCTTGCTCTTATCCAAATTAAATTTAGCGAGCGGCAAGAGAGAAAAAATCTCTACATATTCGTCCTTCCAGATCCGCTCACGCACCTCCTGCTTTAAATGCGCCCCCAACGGACCTTCGAAACACACATACACCTCCCCACGAGCGCGATCATCAATACGCACCCGATCGCCATCTTTTTGCGCCTCGGTCTGTACCGACACCGCGACCGCCTCTCTAACCGCCGTTACGGGCCGCGCTTGTAACAATCCCCCTTCCCTGGGACCCTCCCAAACTACCGCCGGGGACACTTCCGTGACTACCGGCGCCACCGCCCTATCTAGGCGCCCGACCAGCTCTCTCAAGCAACCCACTAAGTCTGCCAAACCCGCGCCATCGCGCCCGCCCGCGCCACTACCGGCCACCGATGCGACGCTAGCAGCCCCCCCGCCGATACCCGACATAAAAATCGCTGGATATGACAATGATGGAGTTATACACTCACCGGGCTGCACAGGCGCTGTGTTCCCGTCAGCCGGACCATCCTGACCTCGACGATACACGTCCAGTTCACCTTCCTCCAGCTCTTCTCTCGCCGACGACTGTCCATCCAAACGACATCTTCGGAATGGGGATGAGGACGCGCTGACCGATGGGCCGGCAACCTGCCGCCCGACCGCCGGGACCCAGACTTCCGACCGGACCTGTTGCCTCGACGTCGCTGCAGATCTAGACGTCCGTCTCGCTGATCCTGAAGAAGCCTGCCCCCTGGCCGGAACATCACCAGGCGGGGCGGCCGTACCTTGTCCTCCGAATCTTCCATCCGATGGGGGAGGGGTGACAGGGAGCCCGGCCTGCGACTCCCTGCTTACCGCCGGACCCCGTCGCGGCTTGGGATTCCTGCCAGGACGCAGGGCCTGGGAAGGGGCGGTCCTCCCAGCTGCCTGGCCTGCAGCGTCCGAGATCGGGCTCCCTCTGCGACGCCGTGTCCGCGGGACTGCCTCAGGACTGAGGCGCTCTGGAGGTCGGGACCGCCGGGAGGGACGGGTCGACCCGGCCTGAGTCGCCGTCACCCCCGGCAACGCTCTCAGCCTGCTCCGAGCAGGAGCGGTTGTTGCCGACTCCCCCCCCGCCGCCATAGTAATGCTAGTAAGGGGGCCGGGGGAGGGGAGCCTGTCCCCTGCAACAGACCCCGAACGCCGGGCCTGGCGTGGCGAAACGGCGTCCGGGATCCTAGTTAATGCAGCCACGGTCTCCTCAAGCCATCCGGGACCGTGGTGCACATCAGCGGCATGCAGCCGCTCTAATAATACGGCCTCCGACATTGTTATAAGCGCGGGCAACGGGGAGCTTGTCTCTCCCTGTGTTACTCCTCCCGCTGCTTCCGGCTCAATGCCGCAAACAGCGGGAAGCTCAGCAACGGCCCCCTGACTCCTCCTTGTCCCTCCTCCACCTCCTCCTAACTCTCCCTCCAACTCTCCCTTACCTATTAACCCTTTCCCTACCAGTGAGGTCATGGAGGCTTCCCCTTAAGCCCTGCAGGCTGCGTCCAGCCTCTTCTAGAAAATCCATCTCACCAAGTGATTTTTAGAAATATCCACAACATATTCCAGATATTGAAAATAAGCCCGGGACTATATTAGGCATATGCTGAGCCATACCATCAGATGCTGCACTTCAGATGTAACAGTTTAATAAAAAATAGTATTATGTCTATGCTAGCAGTTAGTTAGTTCAGGACTTTGGAAATGTGCCCATTACAATTCACGCCCATTGTAGTAAGCTATTATTGCATATATTTTAATTTCTGAATAAAAATGTAAAAAAATTCTTCTTGTCTTGTTGTAAGGGCTTGTTAAAGGGCACATGTGGTTTCAGGTGACTTTTCAGCTGTCATGTGTGAGTACATGAGGATGGATACACTAACCGGCCATTATTTGACTTGTATATGGCATTTTCATCAGTTTTCCGCTCTGTATGCTCTATCTCTAAATGTCAGATTTCCCTGAGCTCATCTCCAGAGTGGTGGAGATTAGTTGCCATGATGTCTGCCATACACTGCAAGTAGAGAAAAGAGAAGATCATGCTCTTCTATCTCTCTGTAGCGCACCCTCAGAAGTAGCAGCAGCATGGAGGACATTATACAGCAATACTGAGCAGCGTAGCTGTGAATCCAGCACTGGGGTGAGATAGAACACTTAGGGTCAGTTCAGACATAGTTTTAAGGTGCTGATTTTGACTCTGCGTCGGCATCAAATTGCCCCCTATTGATTTCAATGGGAGTCAGGGGTGATTTTTTTCCCGGGCGGCTTTCGGCCGCTCACTTAAAAAAAAACCAGCATTTTCTTTCTCTCCGTGGTTTCCGCCTCTGACTTTCCATTGAAATCAATGGGAGGCAGAAAAAACCTGCGGCGCTCTTTTCTGAGGGTTTTTTGCATTTTTTTGCCCGCGACCCTTGCATTAGATTCGACGACCGCAGGAAAAAAACACAACGAAAATCGCTGGAAAAAAACATTAAAACAAAGCTGGTAATTCAAAATCTGATTTTTTTCTTCCTGCAAAAAAAATCTGGGTGAAGTACCCCTAACTAGAAGCTACAGTAGCAACATCTGTATGTGTCTCTCTGCCTCTGTCTCCTTTTAGAAGCTCCTCCCCCTCTCTTTTCCACAGTCTTCTATGGGAAGCATGTGAGCTGATAATCTGTCTAGACCTTCAAGACTGATTTTAGCATTGAATTGAAAGTTAATGACCAGTGCAGGAAGCAGGGGGTTGGGGGAAGAAGAAACTTATAAGTGGAGAAAGAGACAAGTGTTTCTAATAAGATATATTATAAAGTTTTTTATATTCACTTCTTGTATTGATTTATACAAACGAATTGACAGTGACCATTTCAAATATTTACATCATAGCTAGTTTAAGGATTTTTAATGTTCTAAAATATATACATATAAGAGAATCCACTGGGGGAATCTTGGATACAGAGATGAGAATGTGCCCCATCACCCTCCGTCCCTTAAGTTTAACATGATTTCTGCCGGAAGAACAATCATTCATTTACTTGCCCCACTTGCCCCACATTTCTCACCAATCACTGCCTACCCCTTATCCTAGCCCTGCTTGGACATATGTTATGTAAACAGAGTATAACCTTTTAAGTGACTATAGACATACAATAGCGGTCTGCTAAGAATTCTTTGTAAAAGCAATAGGATCAGACAGGTTGAATTCCAATCTCCATAGATATAGCATATTAGGTGAATCCTAATTGCATTAAGATTGAGAGATGTAGACACTGGATATGGTTCATACATAGTCAATTTGATGGCTAAACATTAAACAGAGGCACAAAAGAATTTCAGATATTTGTAGAATTTGACAAAAGCCGCAACTGCAGATTTTTCTGAATGAAGACCCTTACATGGACACTATCCCCACAACTATTCTTCTGGATACATTTTTATAGTTGTTCTTGAAACAAACATTGATAAATGACTCAATTCCGTAAAAATGTGATTTTTGTGTACCTAGCTCATTGCCAGAGACTAAACAAAAGAACATAATAGAACAATCTGAAAACTGGCAGCCTTGTGTCATTTCCACACACTTTTAATGTATGAAGTTCAGTGTCAGCTCCTGCCAATAGCCTTTGTGTCTGGAAGTGATGCTATTACTGAGTTTGTTTGCCAGACTGAACTAAATAAGGTGGTGGAGGAAGCGTGGATTATAGCAGGGATAGGCCTGGCAATTGCTCAGAGCTCAGATCTACCCCAGTTCCAGAAGTGTCAATAGGTCAAGTTTACACATTCAGATTTTAGCCCCTAACAGTTTGACACCCCAGTGACATTTTTCTGGCATGAGAAGATTTTTTTTTTACTGCAAAGAAGAATGTCTTCTTTTCAAGCAAAAAAAAATTTTTCCAGCTATTGTCTATAATAAGACTTGCCTTCCCCATCACCTTTTACACTTATAGTGATAAATATGATCAGACTGGAAATATTTTTGTCAGATAATGATCACATCTTAGGGCACATTCAGACGTGGAGGAAGTTTTCCGCTGAAAATGTTGCTGCAGATTCGATTTGCAGCAACATTTTCATACTTGACAGGTAATTCAGACGTTGTGGATATCACAGCGGACTTGCTGCAGATTTCAGCCTTTGCAATGCAAATGCTGAAATCCGCAGTGAAATTCCAATGGCTTCTCTGCAACACAATGTGCATGCTGCGGTAAGAAAATTCTGCACCGCAGCCTAAGTTCGGCACAGTTATTTTCCGCAACGTCTGAACTAAGTTTCCTAGAAATGTATAGAAACAAATGTAAAAAACGGCTGTCCGCAGTGGAATTCAACAGCAATTCCGCCACGTCTGAATGTGCCCTTAAAATATACTTACTGAGGAATAACACAACTTGTGACTTGTATTCTATATTTTTTTTTAGCAGTTTTCTCCTCTTCAGGCTCTATCTCTAATTCTCAGTTGTCTCTGAGCTAGTGGGTTAAACCTAACTGCTTTCACATCTTCTATATACTGCACACAGTGTAGAGGAGAATCCTGCTCTCCTGTCTCTCTTACACACACACACATATATATATATATATATATATATATATATATATATATATATATATGTATATATATTATTATAGATTATACATATATATATATATATATATATATATATATATATATATTATTATAGATTATACAGAAGTAATGAGTAGCGTAGCTGAGAATCCGGCACTGGGGTGAGATAGATCTCTTACCAGAAGCTGCAGCACGTCTGTGTTTCTCACTCTGCTCCCTCTCCCGCTCCCCATAGACTTCTCTGGGAAGCTAAAACATGATCCTTCAGTCCGTCTGATCTTGAGGAGATGGATTTAGCAGTAAATTCAGAGAGAGTGAACAGTTAAGGAAGGGGACCTGATAAGTGGAGAACGGCATTTTTCTCTAATACAGTGCAGTACCTATTTAACTCCTATGCGCTTGGTTTTCTCTTCTTTTATTTCATGGACAGTAAATGTTTATACATTTATTTTTATATTTGTCATCTCTTATATGTTTACTGCTTCACATGATTGTGAACCACAACATACTATTCACTCATTGTAGAAGACTTATTGATTTTCTTATGATTATGCAATAGATCAAATAATTATGTTCATTTTCATAGTGAAAATCTGGACATGTAAATCCGGTCTAAAGCTGGCCAAAGATAAGAGGTTTTTGTTGCTGGGACCCAACAGTTTCTGCAGGGTATATATATTGTTGCTGGAAGACTGTCCCTTGAAACAGGGATCAGACAAGTTGAATTCCATCAAATCCCATCCTATAGTCCCCCCCATCCTGAGATAACTGGCACTAGAGGTGTCTGGCAGCCACTTAGGCTTTCCCCCTCCACAGAAATGACATTCTTGGGAAAGATAAATGACTTGGGAAAGATAAATGACTGTTTGTTGACACTGACTTTGTGAGAAACTGATAAAATGAGTTTCTTGTAACTTATAAAGAAAAGGAAGGATCATTAGTACATAACACTGGGAGCTCTGGCTTATAAAAAAAAAAAAAGGCACCATATGTTTTGTTAAAGTATGAGGGAAGTTGATGCTATCTTGGGCCCACTTACTTCTACTTCCTGCCAATAGCGTCATACATAGTCATATATTAAGGGGGGGGGGGGTAATCTATCAACCTTTCTATGCCAGTTTTCTGGCGTAGAAAAGTAAAAAAAGGGCCTAAAAGTCGCAATTTGGCCTTTTTGGCCTTTTTACACCACCTTTGGCATGTTTGTGGAAAGGGACATGGCTTCTGAAAAGGAGGCAGGGTCACAGCGGTCCGACAAATTTATTATAATTTACCGCAAAGAACTGGCGTAAATTATGCTAGACTCTTACCTTGCCCCCCCTTATCAGACTACCCCCTCTCCCTCATTGAAAGTAAAATAAAAATGTTAATTAAAAAAAAACCGTCACATCTCTGCTCCTCTTTATTCCTCAGGCTGCCTAGGCATGACACAGATCTTACAACGTACTGACTCTGGGCAAGGTCAGGGCGTTGTATGCGACTCAGCACTGGTGACAAATTGCGGCGTCGCATATTAGGTGCTGAGGGGACCTGAAGGGGAAGAGGATCGGAGAGGTAAGTTTTCTTTTTTATTTTATTGTCAATCTGGGGGGAATGGCGTATAAAACGTTAGTCTTAATAAATTGCCCCATTAGTGTTTATTTGAATGGCGGTAAATATAATATATCACAGCATATCTTCACTGCTGCACTGCAAACTGTGCACCACTTGTTGCTGTGTCCCCCCTCTTGACAACTTGCATTATGGAGAAACATATGAAAAGTCTCCTTCCTATTCTGGGTCATGTTGTCTTCTGTCTTGTCTGTTGGATTCAGTTTTACAGTGCTGGTCTATTAGTTAAATGTAGAAATTAAATTTGCTTAGAGCAGTCGTCATTTCCCTTTCCCCATTCTTCTTCGCAGGTCATTATGTGAGGCTGTGACTTAGGATGATCAACAATAATTCTACCCTTGTTTTGAGTTCTTTAGTGTAGTTGTCTGGTTTGGACACCCCATTTTTATACTTTTAGTCTCCATCATACAAGGGCATTGCAAGGTCATCTTGCTCCTAGAAGCGCCTTCGTCAACAATTTTTACAACGATTTACACCGCTGTCTTTCAGATTTGGCGGTAGGTGGATCCCTGGTGACCTATTTAGTCATGTGATTAGTAAAGTGAGGCTAGAGCTGTAACTAATAAGTGCAGCATGATGTTGGAAGAGCGAAAATAAGCATATTCAGGATACAGTATAACAAGTGGTGATCCCATGAGGCACATGTCATATTTATATGAAATCAAAACATCTATTTTTTTGTTGCTATTGCATTTGTTACTGTATTTTCTCCAAATAACACGGCACTCCAGGCAGAATTCCCATTTTAACATGCATTAAATAATTAATAAATTAAAATCTTGCCATAAATCTCTGAGTGATGCCAAAAAGGGCAACATGAAACTGCACCATATTTATGTGACATGTTGGAACGGCCGTCACACGGACCTGTGCAATTCAACGGGGCCATTCAGACATGCAGTGTTTTGTGGTGCATGTCCTATTCTTGTGCGTTTTTTGCGTATAACACACCCATTGAAGTCAATAGGTGCGTGAAAATCACGGGCAGCACACGGACATACATCCGTGTGCTGTCCGTGATTCACGCACAAATTCATAAGAAATAAAGAGAAAAAAATAAAAATAAACAAATGTGTACATAAAGACATCAACAACTGATGCCACACGGAATATACACGGATGCCACACGGAACTGCAACGCATGACAAACGTGTAAGTTTTTTGCGGACGCAAAACTGACACGTTTGTGTGAATAAGGCCTTAGTGTGCACGTGGTGAGTATTAAATCTGTGCTCCTGCTGACTACTAGGTAGAGAAGCGTTGAGTCCACAGCACCCTTCTTGATGCAAGTTAAACTTCTATGTCGAAGAGTACACTCCGTATTACAGCGAGTTTTCTGACTTGTGTCCTCTGTCAAGCAAAGAGAATACATAATGCAATTATTGGTTTAAATAGAAGGTATACAAACACTGACCTTTTTAGGAGCAAAGTTTCCCGTTCTATCACTATACTTACATATAAATAAACACCCATCGATACATCTTCAATACTATCAAAGAATATTAAAATTGTAGCAGCGCAATAGCATGTAATGATTAGGCTTGGTTCACATCTGCGTTTGTGTGTTCTGTTTTTCTTCTCCGTTAGAGGAGCAGAACAAGGGAATAACGGAGGCAATGGTTCTGTTGCACAACCGATACCACCGGCGGCCAACAGGACCCATTAACTTTAATGGGTTTTGTCAGCTTTCTGTCGAGGTGTTTGTCGATTCGCCGGAGACAATGGCACAGCACGCTGCGCTATTTTCTTCGATAATCTCCGGTAATCTCTGCTGGGTCTGTAATAGAGGTCCCTAACAGAGCCTTCAACGCAGATGTGAACAAAGCCTTAAATAAACAGTAAAGTTGAAACTAATAAATGTATATCAAAGTCCCGACCAGGGACATGGTGTCCAAACGGCGTATCCAGACTACATTCCCCTGTTTAAATATTTTATGTCTATCACTGGAAATGGATCTGTAAGGGGCATGTCCTCTCTCCTGAAAAAATTTAATGGTATAGGTAAAATTTAATGATAGGTAAACGGTGTTGTTTATTACATACTGATTAATAGTATTCAGTGGTATTCGATCAGGTATTCTGTTAGTGGTTCCCTTATATAGAGTAGACCACATGGACATTTCAAGAGATAGACAACATATGATGGTTAGCAATCGAAGTGACCTGGAAATAGTATGCTGTTTCTATTATGTGAGTGGGATATACAATAACTCTTAATCAATGTGTCACAATCCGTGGGTATGTGGACCCACTGGGCCGTACCGCCGTAGCGGGATAGCAGCTGGCCAAACAGTGTACCAAGCCAATGTATATATAGTCCAAGCACAAGGGTACCAGTAGTAGTATGAGTAATCTCGAATAATAGCCACATATCACTGCCTTTCCTTTTAGGCCTCTCTGAAACAGAAGTGCACCTGCACCAACAGAGGAAGCGTCCACCTCCAACGAGAACTGTCGAGAGATGTCAGGATGATGGAGGATTGAGGCTGAGGTAAAGGCATTCTTGAGGCTATTAAATGCAGACTCTGCCTCTGGAGTCCACACCTTGGCATTCACACCCTTTTTGGTAAGGGTAGAGATGGAAGCTGTCAATGATGAGAAGTTTGGGATAAACTGCCGGTAGAAGTTGGCGAATCCCAAAAAACACTGTATGGACCGTAGGCCCTGAGGACGTGGCCATTCCAGGACGGATTTTACTTTCTCAGGATCTATCTTGAGATCTTGATCCGAGATGATGTAGCCCAGGAAGGGCAGAGAGTTTTTTTCAAATACGCACGTCTCCAGCTTGGCATACAGACGATTCTCCTTTAAACACGGCAGAACTTGACGAACATGCCTCCGATGAGTCGTCAGATCTGGAGAGAAAATTAGAATATCATCGAGATAGACCACAACACAGACATAGAGAAGATCTCGGAAGATATTGACGAGTTCCTGGCGTTACACAGACCAAAGTTTATCATCATCTCGAGTGTTAAACGCCGTCTTCCACTCGTCACCTTAACGGATTAAGAAAAATTTGTAAGCCCCACGCAAGTCTAACTTAGAAAAAATCTTGGCTCCTTGTATGCGATCAACTAATTCGGAAATTAGTAGCAATGGATATTTGTTCTTGACCTTGATTTGATTAAGACCATGGTAGTTAATGCAAGGCCGAAGTGATTCGTCTTTTTTCTTGACAAAGAAGAACCCGGCCCCAGTCAGGGAGGAGGATTTTTGTATGAAACCCCTCTCCAGAATCTCCTTGATATAGGCCGACATAGACTAAGTCTCTGGCAAGGAGAGAGGGTATACCCGTCCACAGGGAGGGGACGCATTTGGAACCAGTTCAATGGGACAGTCATAAGCCCGGTGTGTAGGAAGCGTCTCAGCCTCTTTCTAGCTGAAGACATCTGCACACTGAGAGAAATGAGGGGGTAATCTTGCCAATGACTGAGGCAGAGGAGACTGGACTGGATTGATCTGTAACAGACAGCGGCTGCGACATTTGGAGCGCCATTGGAGAACCTCTCCGGAATTCCAGTCCAGAGCTGGGGCATGTAGTATAGAAACAAGGAGAAACCTCCAGCTCACCGGTCTGCGTCTTTCAGCACCTATGCCATTGAAAAAGTAAGAGGGACAATTAGGGGAGGAAATCTTAAACATCGACTTCTCACACGAGAGGCTTTCTGGATTTATAATCTGGAAACTCGCTCTCCCCAAGGACTTAACCTCAAAAAAGAACTTATGTTCCACTACTAAATATTGAGAATATCTATATTTGCCTTTTATTGTTCTCATTAAGATTTACATTGACATTTCCAATGTCAGTGATTTCTGTCTTTATAGTCACAATACAATTTATTACTTTCTGATAACTAATTAGTTTTTACTCACCCTTGTGGTAAATATCATTCTCAAATAATATATGTAAGCTTTAAATAAATCATTCAAATTATAGTGATTTGCAGCCACAATTTTGTGTGGCGAATAACAACTATTATTCTCTCAGGAATATTGAGAACCCTCTTCACACTATGCGATTTATAGCAGCATTGCTGCGTTTGACCTTGAGTTCTCATACCTGATATATTCTCTTTTCAATGACCTACACTCTACATGCATCTCATGTCAGACAAATACCTAATATCATGATATATTAGCAGATCCATGCCTTATGTTCTTGACTTATTATACACTGCTGTGTTCTATATTGTATATGCATTATATGTGGCTAATAACAACTATTACTTTCTTACGAATATTGAGAATTCTCTTTACATTATGCGATTTACAGCAGTATCGCAGCATTTTCACACAATATATGTAAGCTTCAAATAAATCAATTAAATTACAGTGACACGTAGCCACAATTTTGTGTGGCTAATAACTATTATTCTCGTAGGAATATCAAGAACCCTTTTCACACTATGCGATTTATAGCAGCATTACTGCGTTTGACCTTGAGTTCTCATACCCGATATCTTATCTTCTCAATGATTTACATTTTACATGCATCTCATGCCAGACATATACTTAACATTATGATATATTAGCAGATCCATGCCTTATGTTCTTGACTTTTTATACGTTGCTACGCTCTATATTATATATGCATTTTGCGACAAATTACACCTCAAGAACAACATATAAATTCTATCTTATAGATTCAAATAAGAGTTCCTCCATCTTTATGTAGTTTACAAGTGCATCTGCTTGTTGTACTTCATTGATTTTGCGACAAATTACACCTCAAGAACAACATCTTTATGTAGTTTACAAGTGCATCTGCTTGTTGTACTTCATTGATTTTGCGACAAATTACACCTCAAGAACAACATATAAATTCTATCTTATAGATTCAAATAAGAGTTCCTCCATCTTTATGTAGTTTACAAGTGCATCTGCTTGTTGTACTTCATTGATTTCGTGTCCCATTATGCGGCACATACTCATATTATAGCTCCCTTTTTGAATTCTATATCCTTAATGGTTCACAACCTATTTAAATTTACATTCTCCAAGCATAATTGTATATAAAGGATACTTCTAAAAAATTAATTCATCTATACACTAATGCTTTACACCAAATAGTCCAAAGGACATGCTAATATATGTTATAATCATTCATGTATAGTGTTTCTAATACCTTCTCCCGTGTATACATTAATTGTTTATTCTTTAGGCATACATCGTGATTCTGTCATATGCAGTTTTTCAAATATTTGACATTATGATATATGGTTATATCTTTTTCAATTGCTTCTCTTTTAATAACATTTAACTATCTGTTTAATGTTTTTAATTTTTGACTTCATATTTTGTTGTACTTTGTATATTTTCGTGTAAATAAAATACAAATTTATTTCTTTGATCGTGTGTCCCGGTCTCCTCCACCATATACCAAAATTTAATATTTAATTTGAATTTGTTTAGTATAATATTGCACACAAATTTATCTTACTTATTTAGTTAAAATAACTACATTGTTCAAAATATACAAATTCAGATAAATTCTCTTACTTATTCCCCGCATTTCCACTCCGTTATTCGTTATTCATTAATTGCCTTTTTTTCTCTGTTTTACTCGGAGCTAATTACTGGCATTTGCATACTAATTTCAACAGCTGATATCCTGTGCATATAGTGGAGTCCCAGACACACGTTCAACACCTTCCTGCCATGACTAAGAACGCAGACCGCGTTCGAAACGCGTAGGCTTTGGGTATCTACCCACACATCTCCTACCTTTGCCTTGGGACTGCGTCTCCTTTCCAATTTTAATTTTCTCTACAATAAACATGGGACGTGCTTTTCCCTTTTAAACCAATATCAGCGCTGGGGCATGTAGTCGGAGCCAAGACAAGTCCAGTAGGACAGGATTGATGGCTTTAGGCAAAACAAGAAACAAAATTAGTTCAGAATGAAGGGCTCCAACTTGGAGCTCAAGCGGCTTGGTTTCAGATACGATCGGGTCGGGCAGAGGCAGTCCATTCACCGAGGCAACAGCCAAAGACGTCTCCAGAGGCACTGTGGGCAACTGGAGGAGATCCACTAGGTATTTTTGGATGAAGTTTGCTGCGGACCCTGAGTCCAGATAGGCAGAGACCCGGTGCATCTTTTCACCAGACACTATGGTCACGGGAATGGACAGTTTTGAGGATAACTTTCTATTTAGCTCTAGTTCCACCTAGGGTTGTCTCTCCAACAGGAGTAATCCCGATGGTCCACAGCTGTGGATGCTACACAATGAACTTCAGTGTGCGCTCTTCTCTCTCTCTCTCTCACTCTCTCACTCTCCCATAGAGTTACCAGTCTACCTGCGATCCTTTATAGACACAGAACAAATAAAAGCTGAACCTGCCCCCCCCTAAAAAAAAAACCAGTTGAGCGCTGTTAAGGCTGGGCTGTCCAAGCCACTAATTACATTGACCTAGAAATTTCCGCTTAGCACTCCATTTCACATATATACCTTTTTCTATTTTGCTCAAGCTACACATTTTCCTAATAAATCTAATGGAAAATGGGGCTTGGCTATCCACTACTACCATTTTCCTTTGGTTGTCCCTCTTAAATAAGTGGGCGCTGTCTTACTTTAATAGAAAACAATTTGCCAGGTTTTCCATTGACTGCATTACATAATGATAAATACTGTGTCTTCCACTCTCATTTCTCCAAATATTCAGTATAATGCAGTTTACCGTTCACTACAGAAGCTTGTTTATGCTTGTGGAATTAATTCTGTATTATATACTTTTCTATTATGTGGAACAGTAGGTTCCTCAAATGCATTATTTCTTATTAATCCAAGGGGGCGTTTTTAAGACAATCTGTAAAATATCAAATGCAAGGCAGTACATTGTTATGGCAGTAGAGTATTTCTTAAACAATAGACATTTTATCTTACAGTATTTTAAAGCTTCCTTCATACTGTGTCAACCTCCTGTAAGAACGGCCAGCTGCTGTGGATTATGGCAGCTGTGCTTGGTCAAGATAGTTGGAGAGCAGTGATGTGATGTCACTGTATCTGGTCTTACAACAAGCAGCGCACTGTTTCCTATAGCTCCAGGGGAGACAGCGGCAATGAGTGGGGTCATGACAGCTTACTGTATATCAAATATTCTCCAGCATTTCTAAACATTTTAACATGAGGCATCAGTCACACTGAATTTGACATTAGAGTTGACAGAGAGCACCTGTCCATCTGTACACAATGGATCCACACAGCATCTTCTGCGTCATGTTGAGGTTTTTGTGAGTCAGTCATCTAGTTTTACTTCTTGTTGGTTATGCCATAAGACTGCAATCTCGTTTAATATTTGATGTAAATAGTTTAGCTGCTGAAGGGACATACATAGAGAAGAGAGGCCCGTAGCAAAAATTAATACGGAGCGTGTTGGTTCACTTCATCACATTGCCATCACATGATAGGAGGGACTGGCATTTCTTAGCCAATCGACCCTCCTTTCCAATCCAAGGTAACATAGATGGTTGGCATGACCCTCTTTCTTGTTTTTCTCTCTCTTCTTTGCTAAAGTTGTTGTACATGTGGATTGTAGGAGAACTAAGATGGTATATTCATCACTGATAGGGAAATAGGATAGAGACAACCAGAGCTGGCGTTAGGTGGGGCAAACTGGGCAATTGCCCAGGGCCCCCATCCTCTTAGGGGCCCCTGCCCGCGGCTGTTATGGGCCCCACACTGCCTGGCCCACAACATTTATGGGCCGGGCGGCACGGGCCCCCTCATGCCCGGTGATGTCGCTAGTACCGGAGGGGGCCCCGGTGCTAACGACAGCAACATTCACTTGTATTTGCGCAGATACAAATGAATATTATACCCTGCAGGCCACGTTAGGCCTTTAAGGCAAAGGGAAGACTCCCTGCACAGGCCGGCGTGATGACGTAACTGCATCATGCTGGACTGCGCATGTGTACCTCCTGGATGTAGTCCTCCGTCCGACGAGGGAATGGCGCAAGGTAAGTACAAATGTAATTTTTTTTTCCCGGTGGCTGTCTGCCAATATATTGGAGGAGGGGTGGCTGTGTAGCCCTACATACAAGGGGGTAGGTGGCTGTGTAGCACTATATACATGGGGGGGTGGGTGGCTGTGTAGCACTATATGCAAGGGTGTGGCTGTGTAGCACTATATCCAAGGGAGTGGCTGTGTAGCACTATATGCAAGGGGGGGGACGGCTGTGTAGCACTATATACAAGGGGGGCGGCTGTGTAGCACTATATACAAGGGGGGCTGTGTGGCACTATATACAAGGGGAGTGGCTGTGTAGCACTATATACAAGGAGGGGTGCTGTGTAGCACAATATACAAGGGGGTGCTGTTTAGCACTATATACAAGTGGGGGCTGTGTGGCAGTATATACAAGTGGAGGCTGTGTGGCAGTTTATACAAGGGGGGGCTGTGTGGCACTATATATACAAGGGCGGGCTGTGTGGCACTATATATATATATATATATATATATAAGGGAGTGACACTATATAGAAGGGAGGGGGGCTGTGTGGCACTATATAAACAAGGGGGGGCTGTATGGCACTATATATATATATATATATATATATATATATATATATATATGTATATAAGGGAGTGACACTATATGGAGGGGAGGGGGGCTGTATGGCGCTATTTACAAGCGGGGCTGTGTCACACTATCTACTAAGGGGGGGTTGTGTGGCACTATCTACTAAAGGGGGATTGTGTGGCACTATATATAAGGGGGGTGGACTGTGGTGCTATCTACAGAGGGCTGTGTGTGGTGCTATCTACAGGGGGCTGTGTGTGGTGCTATATACAGGAGGCACAAATGGGGAATTATTACTGTGGGGACACAAAGGGTGCACGGTTACTGATGGGGCACTTATGTAGAGCACTGAGGGATCATTATTACCATCTGGGGCACTGTGGATTACGAATTTGTTTAGAGGATGGGGTATAGGTGGGGAGGATGCTTGTAAAGCGAGAAACGAACATGTCTGTGTGTCAAATTCTGCAGAGACGAGTCCTGGCTGGAATAAATCATCACAGTGGTCTGGGCCGGAGGGAGAAAAAAGGGAAAGTGAATGACTCTAATCAGAGAAAACATCACCTGTGAGTCACTAGATATAAATGTGCTGTAATCACTTATATTGTCTGCAGAGCTCCTGTGTATAACTGGCATCTACCACTATATGGTCACTACATGGTGGTAATATTGGTCTTTGTATAGTGGTTTTAATTCAATAACAGTATGGGGGTATTATTCCGTCACTATGTGGTTATGGTGTGGCAGTATTATTCTGTAACAGTATGCAGGTAATATTTCATCTGGTATAGTGGTATGATATAATAACTGTATATGTATATAGATAATTTTTTTGTGTGAGACGGGGGACATATGCTTTGGGGCTTGCAAAACTCCTGGAGGCGCTAGAAATTAGTGATGCAGTTCTCTGCACACTGCCTTCTGAATTGACTGCATTATTGATACAGTAAGGGCCTGTTCACATGAGTGTTTGGCTTCTGTTGATGGGTTCCGTCAGACCTTTCCATCAGGGGAACCCATGAACGCAAACCAAATGGAAACCATATCTTCCGTTTACATTACCATTGATTTCAGTGGTAATGCTTCCTTTGCAGACAACTGCGCTATTGTTTCCACCAAAAAAAAACTGAAAACTTACAAGACGGAGACAAACGGAAACCATTTGCAACGGAAACATTACTACTGAAATAAATGGTAATGGAAACGGAAGCTCTGGTTTCTGTTTGGTTTGTTCATGGGTTCCCCTGACGGAAGCCATCAAGGGAACCACGACGTAGATGTGAACAGGCCCTAATTCAGCATTTAGGGCCCCAATTTTAACCTTGCCCAGGGCCAAAGTAACCGGCCCTGGAGACAAAGTATGCTCCAGCCTTACTCTCTAGGTTCCTTATGTAGCTACACATACCTTAGACTTATGTATAAACTAACAGCATATGACTATATTCTTCTATTTTTTGTTATCCTTGCCATCGGCGATCCAGGGCTTTCGCTCCGGTGGCAGTCCCGGCACTTGTTTAAATGCATGTAACATGTGACCGCTGCAGCCAATCAGAGAGTTCAGAGGGTCTCAGCGGTTATATGTTGTATTTCTGTCATTATGAGAAAAATACTATTCGACACCAGAGAGCTCCGCTGAGCCCTCTGATTGGTTGCAGGGGTTACATGCTAAATGCATGTAAACAAGCACCAGGACCACTGTCAGCACTGGATTGCCGGGGGCAGCGACAGGTAGGTATTGTTTTTTTTCTTTTATTTATTTAATTTGCAGTCACTAAGAAAACATTTTCACTACCCGGATAAACCGTTTAAGCATATTTAATAATCCTCATTAATATTGGCCTGATATTTTAAAGCACCACAATTGCATCATTTATGCATACTGGTAATCTCCCAGAATAAGCAGAAACTTCCTGAACCCTACAAAGCATGCATGTTTCCCGTACAGCCAGTGTGTTTGGTAGAAGCTGTCAGTCATAAACTGGCCGTAGATATGTGATGTGGCCATGGCTGTTTGGGTCAGTTGAATGGGCATCCAATTCTTATGATAGGAGCGAGGATAAATGCCGCCCTGACACCTACGCCACCACTTATAATGAGGTAAACAATCCATGTTTTTTTTCCCACTAATGGCAGATATCAGTAAATGGTCTGCTGGTCACTACAGTCTTTAGATTGTTGTGTATTCTGCCTAAATTGACTGGATCTCCCAAAAAACATATCAGGTTTATTGCCACCTATAGACAAGTAGCGTTGAAAAAAATAACCTGCTCCAGATATTGTCTACTTCTTGGCAGTGGACGGCAGAGCGGCACTGGAGAAAAGAGGATTAGGAGTGTATTCCCCCCCCCTTTAAACTTGGGGCACTGTGGCTTTATTTGTTATGGGACAACTATTTTGGACGCTCCGTGGTTGTTCATGATTGTGGTTGTCATTATGGTGGTTCTGTGGGTGAGATATATGGGCACTAGCACGGGATTATGGGGGACAGTATTTGAGGGCATGCCTTACCTCTGCAGAATTTGCCACAATATGCTTTTTCCCTAATCAAAACGAAACAAATACGAATGACAGTTATGGCAAATTGACATTTGTATAATTAAATAGCAGGATAACAATTATTGGATGTCAATTAACTTATTCTTGCATTTGAGGAAGTTCAGTTTTCTTAGTAACAAATAAGCTTTTTTTTTTTTCTATTAATTACTGTCAAATATGGAGATAGGAACAAGACAATACTTAATACTTATCAATATCAAAAAAGCTGTTATATTTATGTGGCAAACCTCTCCATAGCCATCACAGCTGTCTGTGCTTGGCACCAAAATAAATCCTATAAGGTGTCACTCTGTACCATCCATTCTGACGACTGCATCGGGCACAATGACAGCTGCCCATTTCCTGTACTAAGCAATATGGGCATTTAGTAGGATTCAGGCCAAATCCACTAGGAGCATTAAAAGTGCTTCTACCCCCTGCATAAAAAAATGTAGGAGGTAGAAGGGATGGGCAACACACATACTTAGGCCTCATTTACACGAACGTAATATACGCGCGTGCGACGCGCGTGCTTTGCACGCATGTCGTACGCACCTATATTAGTCAATGGGGCAGTTTAGACGATGCGTGAATTGGGCTCAGCGCGTGTGCGCAGAAAAAAACTCACGACATGTTCTATAATCGTGCGTTTTTCGCGCACTCACGCACCCATTGAAGTCAATGGGTGCGTGAAAACCACGCATGCCGCACGGAAGCACTTCCGTGCGAACTGCGTGATTCGCGCAAGAGCTGTCAAACTCCTGAATGTAAACAGAAAAGCACCACGTGCTTTTCTGTTTACAAACATCCAAACGGAGTGTCAAATTCGAGATGAGCGCACCGAACTTCACCGGGTTCGGCCAAACTCGTTTTGACCGAAACCGGTAAAAAATGTTCGGGTACGCGACGTCAGGAGACAGTCACTGTCCACGGTGCTGAAAGCGTTAAACTGGTTCAGCACCATGGACAGTGACTTCCGCTCCGAAAATCCATGAACCTGTAAAAAAAAAAGACGTTCTGACTTACCGATAACTCCGGTCCGACCTCCCGGGATGACAGTTCAGTCCAAGTGACAGCTGCAGCCAATCACGGGCCAAGCACAGGCTGCAGCCAATCACAGGCTGCAGCGGTCTCATGGACTGCGGCGTCATCCTGGGAGGTGGGGCCGGATGACAAGAGAGGGACGCGTCACCAAGGCAACGGCCGGGAGCCCGGACTGGGGGAAGCAGGAAGTTCTTGGTAAGTATGAAAGTCTTTTTTTATTCACAGGTGTATATTGTGTTCGGCATTCACTGTAGAGGGTGCTGAAAGAGTTACTGCCGATCAGTTAGCTCTTTCAGCACCTTGGACAGTGACGGGCGTCGACTAGCCTCATCTCTATGATGGCGGCTGCGCGAAAATCACGCAGCCGCGCATCATACACGGATGACACACGGAGCTGCCAAGTGCCTTTTGCGCGCGCAAAACGCAGCGTTTTTTGCGCGCGCAAAACGCACACGCTCGTGTAAATGAGGCCTTAAGCAGATCCATGGCATTACTGTTACCTGCTTTTTCCTGCTCTGGGTAATGGCCTGAACACGAACATTGTTGGTCAGTTTAAATTCTTCTCCATCATGGAGTTCAGGGTAGAAAGGTTACAATGCAGTTTTGTAATACATTCCCTTGTGCTTAAAATGAAAATATAACAAAGTATGTAATGCACAGATTTCTTTGAGAAGACCACCCTTCAGGAATACAATTTTTCCTTCGAAAATGTTTTCTTTCTCCCATATGTCAAGATCCAATTCCCTTTTTGATCACCGAGACATATAGGAAAGCTGAAATCTCCTGAACATGATGTAAAAAAATGCTAGATGATGTTTTCCATGTGAAGCAACCCTAATAAGAGCTGTAATAAAGAAAATCAACTGTAATATCTTTCATTTTGCATTGTCTTCTCTGTATTTTGCTATTCTTTACTAATAATATCTATTATTAATTTCAGAATTATATCACATCATATTTCGAAATATGTCCCAAAAAAGTAAGATCCTTTTATTCCTGAAAGCAGACATTGGCGAAAGATAAATAACAGTTTTCAGCGTGTTTCTTCTCTACTTACAATATCTTCTGCTCATGGATATCGGTTAATTCAGTCAATCGATAGGTAATAAAGCTGATTAACCCATCAATAATGCAAAGACTCAAAATTCAATAATTACTGTTGCTTTCAGTGTATTATGCTGCGGAGAAGTGGAGTTAAAGGGAACCTGTCACATTGAAAATGTAGACCGATCTGCAGTCATGGTATAGAGAATGAGGAGCTGAGCAGGTTGATTTAATTGGACTCCATGTTTAATGTGACAGGTTCCCTTTTGACAGCTACCCAATAAAACCTCATGAATTGCATCCACAGACGCCGCATTGCTTTTCACTTTTAACAAAATCATATTGTATTTAAAAGAGAAATCGAATATAATTTTTAGCTTTAAGGGGTTTTCCCATGAGGGACATTTATGGCATATCCACAGGATATGTCATATATGTCAGATAGATGCGGGTCCTACCTCTGGGACCCGCACCTATCTCTAGAACAGGGCCCCCTAAACACCCGATCAAGTTTTTTGTTCTCACGCTGACTCCCGGCCACTTACTGATTACATGGTAAGGAGTTTACGGAAACAGCATAAATCGCTAAGCTACGCTGCTTCTGTAACTGCCATTCACTACTATGGGAGTTACGGAAACAGGGCAGCTCAGCAAGTTACGCTGTTTCCGTAACTCTCGACTATGTAATCAGTAAGTGGCCGGGAGTCAGCGTGAGCACAAAAAGCTAGAACAGGGTTTAGGGGGCCCCGTTCTAGTGATAGGTGCGGGTCCCAGATGAAAACCGTATCTAACTCACATTTATGACATATCCTGTGGATATGTAATAAATGTCCCTCATGGGAAAACCCCTTTAAATGACATTTTTGATATGTCCTCCCACAATTCCATTTGCTGTAGTCCAGGTTAAAACACCCCTCTATGTGGATGGCACCATGTAGTACTGTTCATCCCAACCTCCTTGGTTCATGAAAAGAATCATAAAAATACAGCAAAAGCTCATGACTACACATGCATAGTAAAACAGGGGGAAATGGATGCATTCATTTAGATCTATGAGCCCCTCACAGTCTATGAAATGCTGTGAGCCAGCATCTGATACCTCTAAAGGAACTGTATCGTACTGTTCATCCTGATCTTCCTGGTTCATGAATAGAACTAAAGCAAAGTGTAAGGCTATGTTCACACATCGTGATTTGTTGCAGATTTGTGTGCATATTTTTGAGCCAAAGCCAGAAGTGGATCCAGGAGACAGGAGAAGTATAAGTTCTTACTTTATATTTCTCATTCTGTTTGAAACCACTTCTTGCTATGGCTGAAAAATCTGCATCAAAATCTGCGACAAATAGCGATGTGTGAACATAGCCGGATGCGTCCACATGCAGAGCAGTAGAAGAGAGGGAGTTTCGGGAGTTCGGGGTGGATATATAAGTGCAGATTTATAAGCCATTCATGTTCAGTAGACTGCTGAGTGACATCTATAGCCATGTACTGTTATTCATTCCCACCCAGCATATGATATGTGTATAGGAGACAAGATAACTCAGAGACTGATGAAAGAAAGACTTCATGCCAGAGGAGAACTCAGTGACTTAAGCTGGGTTTCACATTGCGATTACATTTTTTAGCCATGTTTCTCAGCAAAATTTCGCCATTTTTCAATATAATGTAGGAATGCTTTTAATGGAGTTGTCCATGTTGGATAATCCATTTTTGAAAAGGGTCACCTAATGATAAACTTATCTCACTGGTAGGACCCATAGCCTTTAGCTGTAATCTATGGGGGAACCCAGCAGCATGTATTGAATTCCCATGCAGTGCCACGACTTGATCATTGTGCACAGGGAGTAGCGAGACAACTTATCCAGAAAACTCTGCATTGAAAGGACAAGTGGTTTTACAGTAAAACTGGTGTAACTGTTGTGTAGTACAAGGTCTGTTTCCTGTTGAGACAGCTTGAACTCCGTGACATTAAGATCTATGTAGAAACCTACACAAAGGATGTGATGACATTATGTACCTTTAATAAGGCAAAGCTGCTCCCTGTTCTGCTGGTGTAGACCTTTTACTTGCATAGTGTGGCCAATCTCATACAAGGACATTTTTCTTTGCTCTAAGGGCATGCCCAGACGTGGCGGATTTCTTCCGCCACTGTCCGCATCAATACCGCACAGAATCTGCGTTGCAGATTCTGTTGCGGCTTTGCCTAAAATGGGCATTAAATAGATGCGGACTAGCCGTTGCGTTTTGAGGGGAAGAGGGCTTCCCTTCTCTCTATCAGTGCAGGATAGAGAGAAGGGACAGCCCTTTCCCTAGTAAAAGTAAAAAGAAATTCATACTTACCCGGCCGTTGTCTTGGTGACACGTCCCTCTTTCGGCATCCAGCCCGACCTCCCTGGATGACGCTGCAGTCCATGTGACCGCTGCAGCCTGTGATTGGCTGCAGCCGTCACTTGGACTGAAACGTCATCCTGGGAGGCCGGACTGGAGGAAGAAGCAGGGAGTTCTCGGTAAGTAGGAACTTCTATTTTTTTTACAGGTTGATGTATATTGTGATCGGAAGTCACTGTCCAGGGTGCAGAAACAGTTACTGCCGATCACTTAACTCTTTCAGCACCCTGGACAGTGACTATTTACTGACGTCGTCTAGCAACGCTCCCGTAATTACGGGCGCACACACGTAGTCACCCGTAATTATGGGTGCACACACGTAGTCACCCGTAATTATGGGTGCACACACGTAGTCACCCGTAATTACGGGAGCGCCATTGACTTCCTCAGTCTGGCTGTAGACCTAGAAATACATACAGTGAAGGAAATAAGTATTTGATCCCTTGCTGATTTTGTAAGTTTGCCCACTGTCAAAGACATGAACAGTCTAGAATTTTTAGGCAAGGTTAATTTTACCAGTGAGAGATAGATTATATAAAAAAAAAAACAGAAAATCACATTGTCAAAATTATATATATTTTTTTGCATTGTGCACAGAGAAATAAGTACTTGATCCCTTTGGCAAACAAGACTTAATACTTGGTGGCAAAACCCTTGTTGGCAAGCACAGCAGTCAGACGTTTTTTTGTAGTTGATGATGAGGTTTGCACACATGTTAGATGGAATTTTGGCCCACTCCTCTTTGCAGATCATCTGTAAATCATTAAGATTTCGAGGCTGTCGCTTGGCAACTTGGATCTTCAGCTCCCTCCATAAGTTTTCGATGGTATTAAGGTCTGGAGACTGGCTAGGCCACTCCATGACCTTAATGTGCTTCTTTTTGAGCCACTCCTTTGTTGCCTTGGCTGTATGTTTCGGGCCATTGTCATACTGGAAGACCCAGCCACGAGCCAGGACGGTGGAGGGAAGGAGGTTGTCACTCAGGATTTGACGGTACATGGCTCCATCCATTCTCCCATTGATGCGGTGAAGTAGTCCTGTGCCCTTAGCAGAGAAACACCCCCAAAACATAATGTTTCCACCTCCATGTTTGACAGTGGGGGCTGTGTTCTTTGGGTCATAGGCAGCATTTCTCTTCCTCCAAACACGGCGAGTTGAGTTAATGCCAAAGAGCTCAATTTTAGTCTCATCTGACCACAGCACTTTCTCCCAATCACTCTCAGAATCATCCAGATGTTCATTTGCAAACTTCAGACGGGCCTGTACATGTGCCTTCTTGAGCAGGGGGACCTTGCGGGCACTGCAGGATTTTAATTCATTACGGCGTAATGTGTTACCAATGGGTTTCTTGGTGACTGTGGTCCCAGCTACCTTGAGATCATTAACAAGTTCCCCCCGTGTAGTTTTCGGCTGAGCTCTCACCTTCCTCAGGATCAAGGATACCCCACGAGGTGAGATTTTCCATGGAGCCCCAGATCGATGTCGATTGACAGTCATTTTGTATGTCTTCCATTTTCTTACTATTGCACCAACAGTTGTCTCCTTCTCACCCAGCGTCTTACTTATGGTTTTGTAGCCCATTCCAGCCTTGTGCAGGTCTATGATCTTGTCCCTGACATCCTTAGAAAGCTCTTTGGTCTTGCCCATGTTGTAGAGGTTAGAGTCAGACTAATTAATTGAGTCTGTGGACAGGAGTCTTTTATACAGGTGACCATGTAAGACAGCTGTCTTTACTGCAGGCACCAAGTTGATTTGGAGCGTGTAACTGGTCTGGAGGAGGCTGAACTCTTAATGGTTGGTAGGGGATCAAATACTTATTTCTCTGTGCACAATGCAAATAAATATATATCATTTTGACTATGTGATTTTCTTTTTTTTTTTAAATATATTCTCTCTCTCACTGGTAAAATTAACCTAGCCTAAAAATTCTAGACTGCTCATGACTTTGACAGTGGGCAAACTTACAAAATCAGCAAGGGATCAAATACTTATTTCCTTCACTGTAGGTCCAAACAGAATGAAGAAATGTCATGTTAGTAAAACCAATACGCTCCGCAGCACACATAACATCTACATAACATCTGTGGACTTCATTGCAGAATTTTGACTCTCCATTGAAGTCGCAATGAGTCCGCAACAAGTCCGCTACACGTCCGCAACAACCATTGTATGCTGCGGATACCAAATTCCGCGCCGCAGCCTATGCTACGCAGCGGCATTGACCGTAACGTGTAAACGAACACAACTAAAAAGCTGTGGAAGGCAATGGAGAAACATGTACGCTGCGAATTTCCGCTACGGACTGTCCGCAGCGGAATTCCAGAGAAATTCCACTACGTGTGGTCATGCCCTTATACTTTGATATCTGCGATAAAAGTCAAAACAAAAATGGTAAAATCCTTAAAAGGATTATATCATCACGACAACCTCTAGCCATGAGCCCTATTATGCCTAATGCACACGACCGTGTGTGTCGGCCGAGTCCCGTCCGTTATCCGTGGAAAGATAGGACGTGTCCTAACGTTCCACATATCAGAGTCACGGACCCGATTCACTCGCTAAAGTGAATGGGTCCGTGAAAACTATCAGGTGGCACTTGGATGTTGTGAAAAACGTCCCGAGTGGCACTCGGTCGTGTGCAACTGGCATTAAGGCATATGGATGTCATACAGAAAAAAACAACCAATTTGGACCCTTCTCTATGAGCCAAATTGGATTACAAGTTCCCAGGCAAAAGCAGCTGTTAGCTGGGGGTCTCAGGAGCCGTGTCCACAGCAATCAGCTGAATGCCGCTGCGGCTCTCATATTAAAAGGATTTTGTTTTATAACAAGATCCCTGGTTAAAACACTGCCCTTTAATGACACCATTTTTTTTTCCAGACCTGTCTAGAAATCAGTTTACATCCAGAGGCTGAAAACCAGTACTGACCTAAAGTTTTTTAGTTGTATCCATTCTATGTAATGCTCTGTGAGCTAAGTGGCCTGGACGCAGTGGCGTAACTACCGCCGTAGCAGCAGTAGCGGCTGCTACGGGGCCCGTGTCGCCCGCCGGCACGGGCCCCCACCATGGCCGGAGGCTCCGCTAGCAGCCGCTATGGCTGCTACAGCGGGACGCCACTGAACACTACGGCAGAGCAGGGAGGTATCTCCCCGCTCTGCCATTAACTGGTTCCCGACCGCTGGCTGTATTTTTACGGCCAGCGTTCAGGGTCCTTAAAACCCGAGCCATAGACTTTCTACGGCTGGGGTTTTAACTTGCTGCCCGCGCGATCGGGCAGCTGAATGTCGGGTCTCCGGCTGTCAGTGACTGCCGGGGACCCTGAGGAGAAGATAGAAGCAGCTTTCGCTGCTTCTGTCTTCTCTGATCACTTGTACACAGCGCTGAATGCGCGCTGTGTACAGGACTAGAGACAGCAGCAGCGCTGTCTCTATTCCTCCCGGTGATCATGTGACTGGTCACATGATCGCCGGGTGCCGTTAGTGGCAGGCTGCTGCTGGGTCTTACTAGACCCAGCACAGCCCTATTAGTGACAATCGTCACTATGAGAGGGCTGATTTCCCCTGTAACTGGGGCTGCTGTGCAACTCCAGTTACAGTGGGAAAAACATGGTGTAAAAGAAAGAAAAAAAATATATAAAGTTCCCCAAAGGTCTTCTTTGACCTTTGGGGGACAGACCATAGTAATAAAAAAGTAAAGTGCAAAAAAAATGTAAATAATAAATACACATAAAATACCCACCCCAAAAAAAAAACGTCCCCCCCCGCCAATCATTGTTGTAACGCTAGCGCTGACCCAATTACCCTAATATAGACATGTAATATATAAAAATTTACGGTAGACAATGACGATCACAAATAAAATGTCTATTTTAGGGTAAAACTATGTTATTACCAAAAAAAAAATAGCTGAATTGTAAAAAAGCTTATTTTTTTACTATTATTTTCAAACTGTATGAATAAAAATTCCAAAATAGCAAAAAAGGTGTGTATAAAAATGATAAAAAATTAAACCTGCATTGTCTATGGAAAAAACGTCGCAAAAATCACGTCGTTAGCCCAACAAATAAAAAAGTTATAGCCATTTAACTAACACGTGCTAAAAATGGCTAAACGGTGTCTGGTCCTGAAGGCGCAAAATAGAGCAAAAGACATGTATCCCCCCCCTCTCCACAGGATCTCCACAACACATGTATCCCCCTCTCCACAGGACATGTATCCCCTCTCCACAGGACATGTATCCCCTCTCCACAGGACATGTATCCCATCTCCACAGGACATGTATCCCCTCTCCACAGGACATGTATCCCCTCTCCACAGGATCTCCACAGGACATGTATCCCCTCTCCACAGGACACGTATCCCCTCTCCACAGGACATGTATCCCCTCTCCACAGGACATGTATCCCCTCTCCACAGGACATGTATCCCCTCTCCACAGGACATGTATCCCCTCTCCACAGGACATGTATCCCCTCTCCACAGGACATGTATGCCCTCTCCACAGGACATGTATCACCTCTCCACAGGATATCCACAGGACAGGGGATACATGAGTGATCGCTGTCAGGGATAGGGAGAACGGGGGACTGAAAGTCCCCTGAAGTTCTCCATCACAAACCTCGGACTTCCGGGGTCTGTGTCGGCAGCTCCGTAGAAATGAATGGAGCGCCGGTCGTGCTTGTGCGCATGCGTGACCAGCACTCCTTTCATTTTTAGTGAGCTGTGCAGACGCCGGAAGTCAGAGGTTTGTCATGGAGAAGTTCAGGGGACTTTCAGTCCCCCGTTCTCCCTATCGCTGCCAGCGATCACTCATGTATCCCCTATCCTGTGGAGATCCTGTGGAGAGGGGATACATGTATTTTGTAGGACACACTGTAGGTCGTATTTTTTTGGGAGGGGGGAGTGGCTGTATGGCGTTCCCTACAGGGGGGGGGGGGGTGGCTGTATGGCGTTCTCTACAGGGGGGAGCTGTATGGCGTTCCCTACAGGGGGGGGCCTGTATGGCGTTCTCTACAGGGGGGGGGGCTTTATGGCGTTCCCTACAGGGGGGGCTGTATGGCGTTCTCTGCAGGGGGGCTGTATGGCGTAATCTACAGGGGGGCTGTATGGCATTATCTACAGGGGGGCTGTATGGCATTATCTACAGGGCGGCTGTATGGCGTTCTCTACAGGGGGATGTATGGCGCTATCTACAGGGGGGCTGTATGGCATTATCTACAGGGGGGCTGTATGGCGTTCTCTACAGGGGGATGTATGGCGCTATCTACAGAGGGGGGCTGTATGGCGTTATCTACAGGGGGGGGCTGTAAAAAAGGCACTATCTACAAGGGGGGGGGGTTGTGTGACACCCAGGGGAGGGGGGGCCCCAGTCAAAAGTTTGCTATGGGGCCCAGTCTTTCCTAGTTACGCCCCTGCCTGGACGGGAGACATTTTACCTAAACTGATACATTTTAGCAAACTATTAGGATAGGAAAGAGATTTGTGCTGCTGTTGATATGTTTTTATAGTTGTGCACCTATTAGGCCAGGATCAGACACAAATAGTTTTGATGCAGTTTTCGGCAGTTTTTTTTAGCCAAACACAGAAAAACACAAAAATAGGAGATGCATCAGTTTTTTCTTTATACCTTTCCTTCCTTTTGGATTCACTTCTGGCCTTGGTTCAAAAAAACCTGAACCAAAAACTGCACCAAATATTGCAGCAAACTGTGGGTGGAATTTCTTGAGACTGGCGTTCCATAGACCGGTCTTAAACTGAAGTACGTCGGAGTGAAATGCACCAAATTTATTGGAGGTGCACACCAATTTTTAGTGGAAAGTTCGCAACTTGTTTTACACCGAAAAACTGGAGTGAGGTCAGGATCACACACACAGCTTTGATGCAGTTTTTGGCATATTTTTTTTAAGCCAAATCCAGAAGGGAATTCAAAAGGAAGGAAATATAAAAAAAATGCTGATGCATCTCCTTTCTTTTATGTCCATTACTGTGTTTGGCTCAAGTAAGAGTGTGAGTGTGTGTGTGTGTGTGTGTGCATGTGTGCAAAAATTGACCTGCGGTGCAGAGTTTTATTCCGCAGCATGTCAATTGTACTTGTGTAAACGCTGCTTATTTTCCCCATTAAATTCTATGGGGAGGTAAAACCCACAACAAATTGCAGTTGTTGCGTTTTTTTGCGGCAGGTTCGCAGCGCCCGCCGCAAAAAAACGCAGCTCAGAAAAAAATAAAATCTCATACTTATTCAGTTGTTTTTGTTCCTGCCAGCAGCGCTTTTCATCCCATGTGACCGCTGCAGCCAATCACAGGCTGTAGTGGCGATCACATGGGATGAAACATCATCCCAGAAGACTGGGCTGGAAGATGTCAGGGGGCTGGCCTCCTGGGATGACGCTTCATCCCATGTGACCGCCGCTGAAACTAATCACAGGCTGCAGCGGTCTCCTGAGATGAAACGTTGTCCCAGGAGGCCAGTCTGCTCTCAGGCCGGCTAAGTGCTGTAGTTTTCTGCAGCGGACATTCCGGCCAAAAAAAACGCTTTTTCGCCCGGAATTCCCTGCGGCGCACAGGCCGGATACGCTGCGTGCTTTTACGCAGCGTATGCGCCCCCGTGTGTACTTGGCCTTTAGGTTGAATTTACACACAGTGTCTGCTTATATTTTAAGTTGCTTTTTTTCACTTTTTTTCCCCCAAAAACACTGTGGACAGATGTTACTTTAAAGTCTACAGGAAAATATGATAAAGCCTACATACACAGTGGTTCGGTTCGTGGCGTTTTTTGGGGGCTGAGTGACTTTTTTTCCCAGAATTCAGCATGCTCTAGTTATCACATGTACAAAAAGTCACTAAATAAAAATCTCCACAAAAAATGTATGTAAAAAAATTGAATAAAATCGTTTTTTACATGCTTGTTTAAAAGGCTGAAAAATAAAGTGTGTGTGAAGGAGGTCTTATAGGAATGCATGAATACATGGTGCTACATTAAAATGACTGTAAAATGTGTGGTGTATGTTCATAAACTGCTGACTCACAGGTGACACAGGCTATTCTTACAAAAATTACCAAAGAAATTGGGTAATGTGCAAATAACCGTAGGCAGCTCAGAAACAGCTCGAGTACAGCTGCCAAGCCAACCCTGAGCTATAGTAAAAGAATTATCAAACCATATGACCACATACTGTGCATCTGCAGCCGGTCAGCCGCACCGTGTAATGTTTGCTTCCAGTAAGGCTTATGCAAAGCCAGTGATCGCTAACTCATGGTTATGTAGTATCTGGGACTTTGCTTGAAGCAACTGGAAGTGTGTTGCAGGTTCTGTGTGAATTCTACTGCTGGAAAGTTGATATTGCTGCCCGCTTATTGTGCTGTACAGTATATACCATGGTCAACCCTCAGCCGAAAAATGTGCAAGATAAATACATGGTCAGCAGCCATGATAGTACATCATGAAACTAAATATAGGGCTGTAGTTGTTCTCAAATGCATATATATATATATATATACACACACATACAGAGGCGTAGCTAAAGGCTCATGGGCCCCGATACAAAGGATCTTCTTGGGCCCCCCAAAACTTTTCATGTCCGACAGCCCGCAGCTTTCAGCTGCATCGCTGGGTCTTCTAAGTGATCCAACAATGCAGCACTAGCAGCCAGGGGCGTCACTAAGGACTTAAAACGTCAGGGGAAATAGCCCCACGACATATGTGTCCCCCCAAAAAAAATATGTGCGTGTATGTGCATGTGTGATACTGTTTGTTGGACCCTGTATCTAAGCCTAAGATAGGCTTAGATACAGGGTCCAGCAGACACTAATCTTATACAGTAAAAAATTACTGTCTGCTGGGGCCCTGTATCTAAGCCTAAGGCCTTATTCACGTTTTGCGCGCGAAAAAGCTCCGTGTGTCATCAGCATATGGTGCGCGGCTGCGTGATTTTCGCGCAGCCGGCATCGTTATGACACTCTGTTTTTATGTTTACAAACAGAAAAGCACGAGGTGCTTTTTTGTTTTCATTCATTCTTTTTACTACAGTTGTGCGAATCACGCGCGTCACCTGGAAGTGCTTCCGTGTGCCGTGCGCGATTTGCACGCACCCATTGACTTCAATGGGTACGTGCTGCGCAAAACACGGGCAAGTATAGGACATGTCATGAGTTTTATGCAGCGCACATACGCTGTGTGAAAATCACTGACAGTCTGAACGGTCCCTTTCACTTACATAGGTCCGTGCGACGCGCGTGAAAATCACGCGCGTAGCACGGACGTATAACACGTTCGTGTGAATAAGGCCTAACACATAGTAGGCTTAAAAGGGGTTGTCCAGTCCCTAAACATTGATGGCCTATCCTCAGGATAGGCCATCAATAGCTGAAGGGTCGGGATCCAACTACCGGGACCCCCGCCAATCAGCTGCTTTGAAGGGGGTTCAGCGCTCGTACGAGCGCTGCTTCCCCTTCATTTTCCTTACTTGCTCACACTGTGAATTGTTGACACGTCCGTGTAACCGAAATGAAGGGGAAGTAGCAGAGGTACTGCCTCCATCCAGGGTCGGGATGTTGTGCGCAGCGCATAGCGTCGTGAAGTCATACGCTGCACACAGCGCTATGACGTCAGAACCTCCACTGTGCTCTGGAAAGAGGGGGGTAAGTACTGTCGGTTACTATAGTAACAGGGGCCCGTTTAGTTTATTACATAGGCCCCAGTCCACCATAAAGATTTTATTTATCGAGTGTAAAGATATTACCCTAGATTTTTTTTATAACATCAGGGATTAGATGATCAGGAAACATTGAACTTTCAGAAAGTCTGTGCGGATCTGTCCACGCGCACAGGCAGAAGCCTGATATACAGTCTGTGACACTTTACCTTCCCTGGGGACAAGTGTTACACAACATTGTAGCATTGTCATTCAAGGTATTATAAATTGTGGCAATTGCAGATATATTTTCAAAAAGGTTGGTTTACATGAAGCAACTATTGATCTGATATTGTTGTTGGTATTTGCAATGGTACACTTAGAAAATGAGCACAATGATGAAGATTAATTAGTATTTTATTTCCCATTTTACTTCCCAACTGCAACATATACCGTAGCGCTCCACACGAATTGTAACCACTCACATCAATCTGTCTTCTATGGGATTCACAATCTAAGTTCCTGCCAGCTCCATTTCCATAGGAAATGCCCCAATATTTTTTCTCACGATGTAAAAAAAAAAACATATAGAGTAACGGGCTGTTACTCTATATGTTTTTTTTTTTACATCGTGAGAAAAAATATTGGGGCAGATTTACTTTTACTGTGTAAGTTTTAGACAGTGTAAATTTAGACAAGGCAGTCAGAAGATGCACCAAATTTAACATGAGTGATGCCCGCTGTATGATAAATTTCACGCTTCTACCGTCTCTTCCTTATACCCCCTCCCGGTTGCCTAGTTTTTTGCGCCAAAATTTTAAGCCTTGCCCTTTAGGCTAGAACATGCTCCTAAGCCATGCCCTTTGTCAAGCGCGACGTAAAAAAAGTGTCTAAAATAGTTAATAAATGCGGCGCACAGCATGTACTCCAAAATTCGGCCTCAATTTGAGTCAGAATTCTGGTGCATTTTCAATAGTAAATCTGCCCCATTGATGAGGAAATTGATTCATCGTACTGTACATATAAATATTTTGATCTTTCTGCTACAGGTGTAAACAGAAGAAAAAAAAAACGACCTGACTGATCCATTTTTCACCTCTTGGATGTCTCATGAATGATCACTCATGTAAAATTCTCACAGTTGGCTGAAGCTGTCAAAATTATTTATTAGTACAGATTATTATCAAAAATCCCAGGTTGGACTGGCCCACGTGAGTACCAAAGGATCCTCTGGTGGACCCAGGCTCTGACCCAATAACAGGTTCCAAAGGTAAAGCAGAAGACAACCCCATTTGGATCTGACTCTAGAGGCAACCACTTTCCACTAGGGTCTATTTCTTATGGGATGATTCACAAATAACCCGTTAGCCCTTTTTCATAATATGTCCTGTGTGTACATTGATAACAGCAACACAGCAGTGAGTGTGCGTGTTTTGTATAGGAGGAGGGTAGGTCTTCAGAATCATTTCTTCTGTTGGCTCCAAGGGACCCCAGTCCTACACTAACTAACACTAAGACTAACATTTATGGACATCTTTATCTGACTTATGTGACAGAGAGCGATACATTTTAAGGGTACAGAAAAAAGATCCAGAGATTGTATCTTCAGACTGGCACTGGTGCAGGCAGCGGGTGCTAGTGTCACCATATGGAAAGGCATATTAGAGAACCACTTTAGATTATGTTAGGCAATTCCATAATATAATGTTATTATCAGTATTGCATCCTTCACCTACAGGATCTGATAATAATACAACCTATTTGTACATCCAGGGAAAATATCCTTTGCCTATAATATTAGTCATGTTTCATAATAGAACATAAGGTAAAAGAGATTAAAGTACAACCAAGTAGAGACTTGGTGCATTGACCTATTGAATTATACATGTAACCTATAGATGAGGTCAATTAACACAAATATTTTTAGATAAATACAAAATATACTTTGTTGTTACATATATTGAACAAACAGATTTAAACTGAATCATACAGTGCAAAACCAAAGTGTCTGTCATGGCAAAAAAATATGGTATGTGACAACAGATTATATGTCAAGATACATGCAAAATTTGTTATGGGCAAAATCGCCATGCATGTATTAGAAGAGACCAGGGTCAGATATGAAAATATTGTAGAAGATAACAAATGATCTGAATTACGTGGAAGAACCCCCTGGTAAATATGCTGTTACATTAGAAGGGTAATCTGACATAACAAAGTGGGGATGTGGACAATGTGAACCTACCCATACTATTGCTCCTGCACCGTGGAGACACCGAACCCGACGCGTTTTGGCGGGATGCCTTCGTCCGGGGGTGGACTATCCAAGGACATACGTGGTTTTCTTCAGACCGATATATATAGAAAATCAACTGCAGTGAACTCACTACTTCAAGCGCCTTCCTCTTATCCTATACAGACAATACAAGCAGTGACAATTTCTAGGGATCAGGAGGATTTGCACTTTTCAATTTTGAAAAGCGCCCTATCGGAACAGAACGCCGTTTTTCCCATTGAAATCAATGGGCAGATGTTTGGAGGCGTTCTGCTTCCGATTTTTCCGCCAATTTTCGGCTGTTTACAGACCGAAAAAGGGCCGAAAATAAGCTGTGTGAACATACAATTACCATTCCCGTTATCAAAGCGGTGTGTCACTACACAGTCCTACTCTGTCAGCACTAATTGAACATTGTCAGTTTGCGTAGGGTTACACCCCCAACTGGTAACACCCAATTGTCAATTTATTCATACATTTCTAGGAGGAATAACAGAAGAACAGCGCAAGATATAAGAAAAGAAGCTCCAGAATTTTTATTTCATAAGTATTACAACTAAATACCTAAAACAGTCATGTCAGGAGAGCTGACAGGTCCTCTGTAAGCAGTGGTGTAACTACTGCTGTAGCAGCCATAGCGGCTGCTACGGGAGCCGTGGCTTGAGGGGACCTGTGCTGCCCGTCGACACGCACCCCCATATGCCCGGTGGCACCGCTAGCAGCGATTATGGCTGCTACAGCGGTAGCGACGCTACTACGGGGCCCGCGCCGCGAAGCCTCCAACATTTATAGGCCAGGCGGCATGGGCCCTCTCATGCCCGGTGGCATCTATAGCACGCAGGTACAAATACATGCATTAGAGCTAAATGGCCGGGCATTCAGCGACCTTTTCAATTAGGGCTTATTTACAAGAAAGTGTAATACGTTGGTGCAACGCGTGTGATTTTCACGTGCATCGCACAGACCTATGTTAGTCTATGGGGCCGTGCAGACAGTCCGTGATTTTTGCGCAGCGTGAGCACCACACGTAAGCACTTCTGTGGGACGCGCGTGATTCGCGCAACAGCAGCACCACGTGCTTTTCTGTTTAGAAACATACAAACAGAGTGTCATAATGATGGCGGGTGCGCGAAAATCACGCAGTCACGCATTATATGGTGATGACACACGGAGCTGTTAAGTTCCTTTTGCGCGCGCAAAACGCACACGCTCGTGTAAATCCGGCCTTACACTGATTGGTGGGGCTTCCGTGGTTGAAAGGCGCTGATTGACGGGGCAAGTCATTCTACCCTGCCAATCAGCGCCTTTGAATGACGCGCCGCTTGCGTCGTTCAGCTCCAGCAGACCTGTTCAGAAGAGAGCAGATCTGCATTTCCACCGACGGTGGATCATGTGAGTATGTAATTTTTTATTTTTTTTCTACTAAAACTGTGAGTGGCATTATCTACAGTGGGGGTTCTATCTACAGGGGGGTCTATATGTGGAGATGTGGGGCACTATATACAGGGGTGGGTTACCAGTGCGGCACTATCTATAGAGCAAGCTATATGTAGGGCAGTGGTTAGCACTATTGCCTTGCAGCTCTGGAGTCCATATGTGGGCACTATTTACAGAGGGCTGTATGTGGAGCACTATCTACAGATGCTTCTATGTAGAACACTACAGAGCTCTATGGAGGTCACTACCTACAGGGGGCTATGGCTATGGGGGCACTATTATTTATTTATTTAAGTTACTTATATAGCACCAACATATTACGCAGCACTGTACAGAGGTCCTCTTTTTACTGTCCCTATTGGGGCTCACAATCTAAATTCCCTATTGGTATGTGGGAGGAAACCAGAGTACCCGGAGGAAACCCACGCAAACACAGGGAGAACATACAAACTCCATGCAGATGTTGTCCTTGGTTGGATTTGAAATCCAACTGTGGAACACAGTGTATGGTACTGTTATAATCAGGGACACAGTGTATGGCGCTATTATAGTTGGAGGTGCAGTGTATGGCGCTTTATTATATTTAGAGGTGTTGAGAATTTTATCTTCATTTATAGGTGCAGAAATGTTTTAAAAGTGAGAAGCTGAAGACATCTGAGCGGAAAACTGTAAAAATGGGTCGTGGCCGGGAGCAATCCATCATAGAGGTCTGGACCGGAGGGAGAAGAAAAGAGAAAAAGAACTAGAATCTGAGACGTCACCGGTGAGTCACTTTATGTAAATGTTTATTCTGCCTCTAATCAGTACTGTAGTCACCGTATGATCTGCAGCGAGATGATGGGTTGTATGATTTTTTTTTGTGAAACAGCATCTCCCAACATATCCTTACCATTGTTCAGGCCATGCTGGGAGCTGTAGTTTTACGCCGTACAAACCTATACGGCAGGAATTGCACTAAATGGAGCTGTATTTGTTCTGGTGTTGTATATATGTACTGAGCTTGGTCCTGGGACTGTATATATGTACTGAGCTTTGTTCTGGTGCTGTATATATGTACTGATCTTGGTTCTGATGCTGTACTTATGTACTGAGCTTGGTTCTGGTGTTGTATATATGTACTGAGCTTTGTTCTGGGGCTGTATATATATATATACTGAGCTTTGATTTGGTGCTGTATATATGTACTGATCTTTGTTCTGATGCTGTGTTTAAGTATTGAGCTTTGTTCTGGTGCTGTATATATGTACTGAGCTTGGTTCTGGTGTGGTATATATGTACTGAGCTTGGTTCTGGTGTGGTATATATGTACTGAGCTTGGTTCTGGTGCTGTATATATGTACTGAGCTTGGTTCTGGGGCTGTATTTATGTACTGAGGTTGGTTCTGGTGCCGTATTTATGTACTGAGTTTGGTTTTGGTGCGGTATATATGTATGAGCTTGGCTCTCGTGCCGTATATATGTATGAGCTTGGTTGTGGCACTATATATATGTCAGAGCTTGGTTCTAGGGCTGTATTTATGTACTGAGCTTGGTTCTGGTGTTGGATATATGTATGAGCTTAGTTCCGGAGCTGTAATTATATAGGATATATTGATAATAACAAAATTGCAGGGCAGATGGAATTGTTCTCAATTTATTGTATATTTAATGGGAACCTGTCTGGTAGTTTTAACCCCTTGAACCGGCACCATGCGGTAATACATGACCTGATAATATTTAAAAGTGTATGGATTTTTGTCAGATGCAGCAGAATCTTTAAAATCAACTTTTAAAATGGCGCACACTATATGCTAATTACTCATTAAAGGGTCATGGGGCGGTGCAGCTATCCTGAAGAGTCACGTAGTCCTGCCTCCAAACCCACCTTTCCATGTTTGATTGACATCCTCCTGGCTGATACAACGTTCTCGGATGTGCCGTTGCCCTGTACTACTTGGGGGGCTGTGTGGCACTATATACAAGTGGGGCTGGGTGGCACTATACACAAGGGGGAGCTGTGTGGCACTATTTACAAGGGGCTGTGTGGCACTACTAAGGGGGGGCTGTGTGGCACTATCTACTAGGGGGGCTGTATGGCACTACTTACAAGGGGGAGGGCCTTGGCTCTATCTACAGGGGGCTGTGTGAGGCGCAATCTACAGGGGTCTGTGTGTGGCATTATCTACTAAGGGGGGCTGTGTGGCACGATCCACTAAAGGGGGGCTGTGTGGCACTATATACAAGGGAGGGGGGCTGTGTGGCACTATATACAGTGGGAGCGGTACAGCGCTATATACAAGGGGGCTGTATGGCACTATCTACTAGGGGGAGGTGGGCGGCGCTATCTACCAGTGGGATGTGACACTGTCTACAGGCAGGGCTGTATAACAAGGTCTACATGGGGGCTGTATGGCACAATCTACAGTGGGCACTATCTATAAGGCTGCATGTTGCACCTGGGGGGACCCCAGTCAAGAGTTTGCTGTGAGGCCCAGTTTTTCCTAGTTACGCCCGTGTCTGTAAGGCTAAGTTCACACGGGGCGGATACACTGCGTAAGAGCACGCAGTGTATCCGCCCCATGCACCGCAGGTAATTCCGGGCAAAAACAGGCACCAAACTGTGGTGCAGTTTTTCGCCCGTAATGTCCACTGCGGAAAACTGCTAGAGGGCCGTTCTGCTGGGATGCCTTTTTATCCCAGGAGACTGCTGCAGCCTGTGATTGGCTGCAGCGGCAGTCAAATGGGATGAAGCGTTATCCAAGGAGGCCGGCCCTCTGACGTCATCCAGGCCGGCCTCCTGGGATGACGATTCATTCTAGGAGACCGCTGCAGCCTGTGATTGGCTGCAGCGGTGGTCACATGGGATGAAGTGTCATCAGAGGAGGCCAGCCCTCTGACGTCATACAGGCCAACCTCTTGGGATGACGTTTCATCCCATGTGACCGCCGCTACAGCCTGTGATTGGCTGCAGCGGTCACATTGGATGAAACGTCATCCCAGGAGGCCGGCCTGGAGGAAGAAACACAGACTCCTTGGTAAATATAATATTTTTTTGTTTTTCTGAGTTGCGTTTTTTTGTGGCGGAATCGCTGCGAATCCGCCGCAAAAAAACGCAACAACTGCTATTTGTTGCGGGTTTTACCTCCCCATTGAATTCAATGGGAAAAACCCGCAATAATTAAGCAGCGTTTACGCAAATAAAATTGACATGCACCACAGAATTTCAATTTCTGAGCGTTTTTTCCGCTCAGCATTTATGCAGCTTGTGGATGAGATTTGTTTTATCTCATCCACTTTGCTGCTACTATATTTGCTGCGGATTTTCCACTACTAATTCCGTTGCGGAAAATCCGCAGTATTTACACAACGTGTGAACTGACCCTAAGGGTATGTTCACACGGCTTAGCAAAATACGTCTGAAAATACGGAACCGCATTTTTCGCGGCGTATTTTACGGACGTTATTGGAGCTGTTTTTCAATGGAGTCAATGAAAAACGCCTCCAAAAACGTCCCAAGAAGTGACATGCACATCTTTTTCGTGGGCGTCTTTTTACGAGCCATATTTTGACAGTGACGCGTAAAATAACACCTCGTGGGAACAGAACACCGTAAAACCCATTGCAAGCAATGGGCAGATGTTTGTAGGCGTAATGGAGCCGTTTTTTCAGGGAGTAATTCGAGGCGACCGAATTACGCCCGAATTACGTCTGAAAACAGTCTGAGAACATACCCTCAAAGGTATTATAAGATTTCTGTCACTTGCTACATAGAGTCCAATAATAACATTGCTATACATGCAATCTTATATAATGTGCAATCTAGCTAGGTGGAAGTTGTAACTTTACTTTAAATAACATTCTTACATTAGGAAAGTGTAAAATACAAAATAACTTTCCCTTAACAGAGTGCATCGATCTAAATTTGCTTCACATATACATATCATATACATATCAAACATTTCACTATTTTCACTAGTTGAAATTGATAACAGGCAATTTTGTAGACTATTATATAGGCAGTTTTTGGCTTTTTTTTAAACCTCAGAGTCACTTGTTCCCTAAAATCACAACCATATGGCAATGCACAATTAAAATAAAACATCATTATCAGGCCGGATTCACACGAGCGTGTGCATTTTACACGCGCAAAAAACGCAGTGTTTTGCGCGCGCAAAAGGCACTTGACAGCTCCGTGCATCATCACCATATTATGCGCGGCTGCGTACTTTTTGCGCAGCCGCCATCATTATGACACTCCGTTTGGATGTTTGTAAACAGAAAAGCACGTGGTGCTTTTCTGTTTTCATTCATCCTTTTCACAGCTGTTGCGCGAATCACGCTCGTCCCACGGAAAATGCGGCTCGCGACCAGCGGGTGTCGGTGGCCGGCCGTGCCCGCAATCACGGGCCGTGATTACGGGCAAGGCCATGTGCATGAGGCCGAAGATTTTTCCAACAAAACACATGTAACCCCTATCCACAGGATGGGAAATACATGTGTGATCGCTGGGGGTCCCAGCTGTTGGGACTCCAGCCATGAAAATGTGGGACCTAAAGTACCCCCAAGTTCTCCATGAGAATGGAGTGCCGGTGCGCATTCTCAGTCAGCGCTATATTCATTTCTATGGGACTTGCGGGACCGCTGTCTCCGGCAGCTACATAGAAACAAATGGAGTGCTGGTCGATGATGCACAGCAGCGCTCCATTGTCATGGAGCACTTCGGGGGACTTTCAGTCCTACGTTCTCCTCATCGCTGGGGGCCCAGCAGTCAGACCCCCAGCAATCAAACATGTATCCTCTATCCTATGGATAAGGGATACATGTGTTTGAGGGAAAACCCTATTAAGGTAAGTGCTGCCAAGCTTGCAGATTAGAGGAAGTAAGGCCAATGGGTGGAAAGAGAATTATTCCTTCAAATGTTATATACATCTAGTAAAAAAAGGAACTTTTGTTGTTGAAATTGCATAATATTCCTATATTTGGTCACCAGTGCATGTTTATGTCACTATGGTAAGGAAAGAGAAGCATGTTTGCGTCAATGCGGTAAGCAGAGCGTGATTGTCATTCCTTATAGATGTGACACATACTATATGCCTACTTACTGGATCATTGCCATTGTTATAATCTATAAGCAAAATGTTTCTTTATTTTTTAGGGATTGTAAAAAATGATATTGTTGCATGTATCAGCCATCTCCACTGCCAATCACTATGGGCATTGTGGTGCTAGATACAGTCAATCTTTCAGAGATGTCCTACTTACGTTATACATTTAGAGGTAATCTACAAATACAGTATATAACATTCAATTCAGCACTATGGGTGGAGATGTGTGAGTTGTATGTTATATCACATTGTGAGGATATTTATGCAATATTGTAGGATTATGAAATCTGTTTTAAAACCAGGACTGGCAACTTGAGGCTAGTTTGGCATTTTGTGGCACTACAGTCAATAATTTGCCAGCTGTGATAAACTATAGAAGGGCAGCATTTATACACAGTAAACCATTCCTATTATGGGGTGCATTTCTTTTGAAAATGTCTTTGAGGGGGGATTTACACGAGCGTGTGCGTTTTGCGCACGCAAAAAACGCGGCGTTTTGCGTGCGCAAAAGGCACTTAACAGCTCCGTGTGTCATCAGATAGGATGTGCGGTTGCGTGATTTTCGCGCAGCCGCCATCATTATGACACTCCGTTTGGATGTTTGTAAACAGAAAAGCACGTGGTGCTTTTCTGTTTACATTCATAGTTTTACTGCTGTTGCGCGAATAACGCGCGTCACACGGAAGTGCTTCCGTGTGGTGCGCGTGATTTTCAGTGAAGTCAATGGGTGCCGAAATAGAGGACCTGTCGTGAGTTTTACGCAGCGGACTCACGCTGCGCAAAAATCACTGACAGTCTGCACTGCCCCATAGACTAGCATAGGTCCGTGCGACGCGCGTGAGAAGCACACGCGTTGCATGGAAGTATTACACGTTCGTGTAAATCCGCCCTTAATTGCAGCTTTAACAGGGTGGTGTGCATTAAGGAAAAACTACTAAGGCTGGGTTCACACGACCATGTTACGTCTGTAAAGGACGGAACGTATTTCGGCCGCAAGTACCGGACCGAACACAGTGCCGGGAGCCGGGCTCCCAGCATCATAGTTATGTACGATGCTATTAGTCCCTGCCACGCTGCAGGACAACTGTCCCGTACTGTAATCATGTTATCCATACGGGACAGTTGTCCTGCAGCGCGGCAGGGACTCCTAGCATCGTACATAACTATGATGCTAGGAGCCCGGCTCCCTGCAGTGTGTTCGGTCCGGGACTTCCAGCCGAAATACGTTCCGTCCATTACGTACGTAACATGGTCGTGTGAACCCAGCCTAACACTACAACTGTCCATTGACATTAGATAGTTGTCGGCTGAGCACTATCAGCCACAGACCCTATTAACATGCATATTTAATTGTGCCATGGTATTTCAGTAGAGTGGAGCAGATACGTGCCGGTCGGAGCCTTCTGAGTCTGCTTATCTTCAGGAGAAGCAATAGAATTGCACAGGTAAAAATCCAACCTGTTCGATACTGGTTTTCAGTCCGGACTAGTTCACACTGAGTTTTAAGGCGCTGTTTTTGGCGCGGAAGCCGCGTCGAAACAGCACCAAAAAACGGTCAAAATCGCCTCTCATTGAATTCAATTGGAGGCGGAGGTGTTTTTTCCCGCAAGCGGGGAAAAAAACGCTTGCTGGGAAAAAAAAGCGTCGTGCTCTAGCTTCCCGGGTTTCTGTCTCTGACCTCCCATTGACATCAATAGGAGGCAGACAAAATTGGTTTTCGCTGCGTTTTTTGCCGCGGCGCTCAATGGCTGCGGGCCGAAAGTGCAGGCAGGTCCTGAAGGAATTTTGAGGCAGATTTTTCTGCCTGCAAAAAAACTCAGTGTGAACATACCCTTAGGCGCCATGCACACGACCGTAAAAACTCCCGTAATTACGGCCCGTAATTACGGGCCCATAAGCTTCTATTGGCCACGGGTACCTCCCCGTATGCTTACGTGAAGGTGCCCGTGCCGTTGAAAAATATAGAACATGTCCTATTTCAGGCCGTAATTACGGTACGGGCAGTCCATAGAAGTCTATGGGGCTCCCGTAATTACGGGTGACCACGTGTGTGCACCCGTAATTACGGGAGCGTTGCTAGGCAACATCAGTAAATAGTCACTGTCCAGGGTGCTGAAAGAGTTAAACGACCGGCAGTAACTGTTTCAGCACCCTGGACAGTGGCTACCAATCACAATATAGATAAAGCTGTAAAAAAAAAAAAGATGTTCATACTTACCCAAAACTCCCTGCTTCTTCCTCCAGTCCGGCCTCCTGGGATGACGTTACAGCCCATGTGACCGCTGCAGCAAATCACAGGCCAATCACTGGCTGCAGCGGTCACATGGACTGCCGCGTCATCCAGGGAGGTCGGGCTGTATGTCAAGAGAGGGACGAGTCACCAAGACAACGGCTGGGTAAGTATGAATTTCTTTTACTTTTTCTGCGGAAAGGGCTGCCCCTTCTCTTTATCCTGCACTGATAGAGAGAAGGGCTGCCGATTACTGCAGTGTAATTTTGCAGCCAAAATCGTGCCCGTAAATACGGGTGGAATACGGGTGACACGGGACCCGTATTTACGGGCACGGGTCCGTAAATACTGGTGCAATACGGGTCGAATACGTGATACCAAGGACCCGTATTTACGCCAGTATTTACAGGTTGACAAAAATACGGTCGTGTGCATGAGGCCTTAGCCTTCTTGTTTTCGTAAATACTTGTATTCTCCATTAACTAACTATTCTGAAGCATCTTTTCCTTACAAGTCTGTTTTGTGCAAATCCTTCTGGAAGGTATGAAATCATTGACAACTGGTTGCTATCATTACCCTTGTTATTAAAGCTTACCTAACTTTTCGGGAGATTTTCAGAATAAGCTGTCATATGTGTGTACATGAGACATAACACTGTTTTTTGCCATTAAATTACTATATTCTACATTGTATAGCAGTTTTCCCCTCTGCAGGCTTTATCTCTAGACGTGGCAGAATTTTTCCGTTGCAAATGTTGTTGCAGATTTGGGGCAATTACGCAACGAATCTGCACCAACATTTGCATATTTGACAGGTAATTCAGACATTGCAGAAAACACAGTGGACTTGCCACAGATTTCAGTTTTTGCATTGCAAAGGCTGAAATACGCAGTGAAATTCCGCTTCTTCTCCGCAACAGACAGTGCATGCTGCGGACTGAAAATTCCGCACTGCAGCCTATGGTCCGCAGCAGTGTTTTCCGCAACGTCTGCACGAAGATAACTAAGAAGGTGTGGAAACCAATGGACAAACTGTCTGCTAACGATTTCCACTGCGGACTGTCCGCAGCGGAATTCCACAGCAATTCCGCCACGTCTGAATGTGCCCTTACTCTCAGTTGCCTCTGAGCTAGTGGGTGGAACATAACTGCTAAAATGTCTTCTATAGACTGCACACATAGAAGAGGAGAATCCTGCTCTCTTATCTCTTTCACACACAAATATATATATATATATATATATATATATATATATATATATATATATATGAAAGCTGCAGCAGCATGGAGGAGATTATACAGCAGTAATGAGAAATGTAGCTGAGAATCCAGCACTGCTGTGACGTAGAAATCTTACCATCATATCTGTGTGTTTCTCACTCTGCTCCTGCTTCCTCCTCCTACTCAACCCTCCCCTCCATAGATTTATAAGCAGGGTGTGTTGCTGACTCACTCTCTGCTTCCTCCTCCTGCTCTCCCGTTTCTACTCCATAGATTTCTATTGGCAGGCATTGAAGAGACAAACCTCCACTTCTTGCAGTCTGTCTTTTCTGCCTGTTATCTTATCGTGTGCCTCCTCGGGGGATCTGTGCGCATATTGAATTCGCATACTCGGATCGGTGAGCTGGAGGATTCCTCCCCTTTTCCTTTTCTGTCTTCTCAGCTCTGTAACCAGGGACAGAATGCTTCAACAGGGGTGGAAAGCAGATTACAGGAAAGGAGACAGTACCTAGCGGCAGTAACTTCTCTCGGAATTTGCATGGATTAAACAACTAAATGTTAACAGTAAGTAAATTACAAAGTTGATCTATACCAGGTATATTATTAGATTAGCAGAAGTTGTTTGAAAAGTTAGAGCCCATTTCAGGTGTGTTCCTACACATTCTGACACTGTCAGCACTGATTGGACAGCGTGTCCGTCTGTGTAGGACCATCCTACTGACCAGGTGCTTGGTAACACCCAGCTATCAATGCATGCATACATTTCCAGGGAGAAAAACAGGGAAATGGTACAATGCAGAGTTCTAAGAACATATGCTCCAGAATTCTTATGTCTGATTTAGTAAATACTTGTATTCCCCATAAAATATCAGGAGAGCTGACAGATCCTTTTTAAAGAGGTTTGTCTTAGTATTTCAATATGCTCTTTATGGGCCTAAACCCCAGGAGACCAATGACAGGGGGACAAGTGAAAATTTGTAAGATATATGACAAAGATTATTGTTTTTACTCTTAGGTCCATAAAGAGTTGATTGAAATGTCCATAAAAGCCACTTCAATGCTAAAAAGTAACATTTTAGCAACAATGTATTAGATAATTTCCATGACAAAATTACATGCCGACACTGCTGCTTTTGTTCTTATGAGGAAGATCCAACACGGGCAATAACTATCGGCCAACATTGTAGCATGATGTTACCACGGGTGGAGAAAGTACTGGGACTATAACCTCTCCTAATTGTAAAGTAAATTTACATTTAATGTCCACAAAAAGCCAATATAAATTGTAAGTGTAACATATAATGACAATTAACTCCTCGGCGCACCAGTACGCAACTGTACGTCCTGGCGGGGAGTTACTTTTCTCACCAGTACGTACAGTTACTGAGATGTTCCCGGTGCACACTGTGAGTGACAGTGTGCAGCACCGGGAACGGAAAGAGCAGCTGTCCCCGACAGCTAACACTCCCCGTAAAAGCGGTCCAACGCCATTGATCGATGTGATCGGTGGGTCACACTTGGAAAATTTATTTCGCTTGGGGGGAACTTCTGCTGCTTCAAGTAGTTATTGCCGTATCATTCCCCGGCAGCACTTTCCAAGTGAAGTGCTTACCACACCAAAAAAACGCATGGCACAAAAAAGGTGCCGTGTCTGCGCAGAAAGGGGTGTCCGAAAGAATACCATATATCAGTGCGACACTTGTTCATCCAAACCCAGACTCTGCACGAAGGACTGCTTCCGCATCTTCCACACCTCTCTGGATATATAAATGTATACTTTTGAAACCCCCACCCCTCCCTTTATCATTCCGGTCTTTTACTGATTTTTAAATTTGGACACTCTAAAAAAAATGTATACCAAAACTGAAAATTCTCATTATACCCCTAGATGAATACCTAATACTCTAACAAATGTGTATGATCTGCACAATTTCTTTTAGGCCTATGCTTGTGGCCAAAAATCTTCCAAGTAAAAATAAGGCCTCAAAATCCTTGTGGTGTTTTTCACTTCCAGGCACTGTTATGTGACCAGACAATATATTTAGACCACTTTGGGGGTATTTCTGAACAAAGAAGAAATAGCCCAATACATGTTGATGTGCTTTCCTTCACTAAGGGTATGTTCACACGCACTATTTACGGACGTAATTCAGGCGTTTTTTGCTGGAATTACGGCCGAAAATACTGCTTGAAAGCGTCGGCAAACATCTGCCCATTCATTTGATACTTGTACTGTGCAGACGGTCGTTTTTTTTACCCGCTGTCAAAAGACGGTGCGTAAAAAAGACGCCCGCGTCAAAGAAGTGCATGTCACTTCTTGGAACCTAATTGGAGCCGTTTTCCATTGACTCAATAGAAAAACAGCTCCAATTACGTCCGTAATGGACGCTGCGAAAAACGCCTGCACATGCCATTACGTCTGAAATTCAGGAGCTGTTTTCGCCTGAAAACAGCTCCGTAATTTCAGCCGTAACGGAAGTGCACGTGTGAACATATCCATACATGCTGTGCCTGAAAAATCTGTCCAATAAATGACTAATTTGTGAAAAATGTAACATTTTATTTTTCATGCCAGATTTTCACTAAATTCAGCAAAAAAAAAAACGATGGGGTCATAAAAGTGATCACACCTCTAAATTAATTCTTTAAGGCTTGCAGTTTCCAAAATGGGGTCACTTCTTGGGGGTTTCCACTGTACTGGTACCTCAGTAGCCCTGCAAATGGAACCCGAAAACCATTCCAGCAAAATCTGTGCTCCAAATGGCGCACCTCCTTTTCTGAGCCCTGCCGTGGTTCCAAACAGTAGTTTATTACCACATATGGGGTATTGCCATAATCTGGAGAAATTGATTTACAAATGCCGGGGTTCTTTTTCTCCTTTATTCCTTCAGAAAAATTTACATTTTTCTAAGTTTTTTCATTTTTTAATTTTTTCCTTTTCACAGACTAATTCAAATAAATGTAGCAAAAACATCTATTGCATAAAAATGCTAACTATACCCCTGGATAAATTCCTTGAGGGGTGCAGTTTCCAAAATGGGGTCACTTTTGGGGGGGGGGTTCCACTGTTTTGGCACCACAAGACCTCTTCAAACCGGACATTGTGCATAAAATATAGTCTACAGAAATAGTAGGCCCTAAAATCCACTAGGTGCTCTTTTGCGTCTCAGGTCTGTGTTTCAGTCTATTAGGACACTATGGCCACATGTGGGATATTTATAAAAACTGCAGAATCTGGGCAATAAATATTGAGTTGCGTTTCTCTGGTAAAACCTTCTGTGTTACAGAAAAAAACTTATCATAAAAAAATATACTTTGCTTTAATTCCTGTGAAACACCTAAAGGGTTAAGAGACTTTCTGAATGCTGTTTTGAATACTTTGCGGTGCAGTTTTTAAAATGGGGTAATATATGGGGACTTTTTAATATATAAGGCCCTCAAAGCCACTTCAGAACTGAACTGGTCCCTGAAAAAATTGCTTTTTGAAATTTTCTTGAAAATTTGAGAAATTGCTGCTAAAGTTCTAAGTCTTGTAATTTCCTAGAAAAATAAAAGGATGTTCAAAAAATGATAGAAACATAAAGCAGACATATGGGAAATGTAAAGTAGTAACTGTTTTGTGTGGTATTACTATCTGTTTTACAAGCATATACATAAATTTAGAAAAATGCACATTTTTGCAAATTTTCGCTACATTTTGGTGTTTTTCACAAATAAATATAGAATTTATTGAGCAAATTTTTTCACTAACATAAAGTACAATATGTCAAGAGAAAACAATCTCAAAATCGCTTGGATAGGTAAAAGTATTCCAATGTTATCACCACATAAAGTAACACGTCAGATTTGAAAAATTGTCTGTGTCCTGAAGGCCAAAACAGGCTGCGTCCTCAAGGGGTTAAACAGTTACGTTATTGCTATCTCTTTACACAAATTAATACATAGAACATTATATTATCATCATTGGAGACAAGTGACGTTTTGGCAGTTAGGTAACTGGAACAGGTATAGTTTTTGCGCTGTGACCAAGAATCTCCTAGCTACGTCTCTGCGCATTCTGGTAACTGCCTCTCAAATTCTTTTTAGTTCAGGTATTAGCATTGACGGATCGTATTGTCTAGTATTCCTTTATCATAATTACTAATAGCTGCAATTCATTACATCATCATGAGAAAAAGGCTCTTGTAGCCGATTGTAACCAGATTATGGAACCATTTACAAATGCGCCAATTTTAATTTTCCCCAAGAATCTTGTCTTTTACATAATATTTTAGAGTAAATAAAATTCAGCCAAACCAGCATTTATATGTCCATCTGATAGTTTGCCAACATCTAAATCTAACATCACTATTTGGCAAGCGACGGCAGCGCATGCTATTTAAAAACATACTTATTTTGTACTGTGTCATTACAAGAATTTGTTGGCTTGGCCAATATTCTGAAAATCCCATGCCAAGTAAAGAAAAGAGTTTCAGTTTTTTGACATTACAATTTAAAAATGTCCATTGCAGAAGTCACTATTTGTAACGTGTCCATGGGCTTAATATTAATATTCTCTGTGGTTTAATAGGCTGGTAGATACGCAGCAAACAAGAATGTCACACTTGGAATAGCCAGTCTGAAATAGGAGCAATAGTATGCAGGGTATGTATTATTAAATAGTGCAAATGCATTGGACATGTGTTCTGGGAGTGCACATTTTATTTATATTGCATATTCTTCAGTAAATAAATATCAGTTTAAAGGGTTGATTCATCATGACAACCCTTTTTCAATATTAGCTGGTCCAACTATCCGCTGACTGCCGCGGGTCTGGCTTCAGAAACTACCAGGGAGTAGATGTTTTTACCAGAGGAATCGACAGCTAGTCGTTGGAGTGGCTGCTGCAGGAAAAATGTAGCATTAAATGCATGCCGTATACATGAACGGCCAATCGTGTAATGCATGGATGAGCTGGATCCTCCAGAACAACTACCGCTCTTGTTAAGTGGGTCTCCACTCTGGCTCATAGTGAAGGATCCCAAGCAGGGGATCCGCGTGTTTATGACAATCCGTCATATAAAGGAAAGATGATTGACACAGTTAAAGGATGACCACAGCATTCAGTCTCCCGATATGATGGTAGTGCTATCTCATTTACTATCTTTTTTCATCACATCTGATGGCCCCACGTCCATTGTCAGTAATAAACTAAAACTGAGGTTGTTACCCTGGTAATTCAACCCTAGTCTGTATAGCACAGATCAATACATTGTATAACTTGTCTGTGCTACAAATCGTATGCTGCTTATATACATGCTGAGATGATTTTGTCAAAACTGAATCAGCTTTGTGGTAAAAAATAACGAAATATTGCATAAAATGGAAATCTAAGTTTGGGTCTGTGAGCTAGACCCCCTCTGAACTCCTATTTACCAGATCACAGAACTTAATAATTTGCCTAAACCTGTGAGAAAGAGTGGAAGATGTCTGAAAATCTCCAACACTATTATAGCGCTACTGGACCATTCATTCCCATGTCAGAAGATTATACCCATTGTAGTCATGGGTTATGATGTAATACATCATGGTCGCTCTGAGTACTCCCGAGTGAGAGCTGCTCTCTGTAGTGCCTCTCCGCTCTGGCTAATAGAGAACTACCCTGAGAAGAAGACTCTGTCTATTACAGTTTCATCACATGAAGATACAATACGATAATGTAAAGCACACAGATGTTTTACATTGTTAGCTGGTCCACTTATGGTTTTGTAGCCCATTCCAGCCTTGTGCAGGTCTATGATCTTGTCCCTGACATCCTTAGAAAGCTCTTTGGTCTTGCCCATGTTGTAGAGGTTAGAGTCAGACTGTCTTTAATGCAGGCACCAAGTTGATTTGGAGCGTGTAACTGGTCTGGAGGAGGCTGAACTCTTAATGGTTGGTAGGGGATCAAATACTTATTTCTCTGTGCACAATGCAAATAAATAGATATCATTTTGACAATGTGATTTTCTGTTTTTTTTTTATATAATCTATCTCTCACTGGTAAAATTAACCTAGCCTAAAAATTCTAGACTGTTCATGTCTTTGACAGTGGGCAAACTTACAAAATCAGCAAGGGATCAAATACTTATCTCCTTCACTATATAGAGATATTTCAAATTTTTATTATCGTTATTATATGGAGCCTATACAAGAGCAAATATCTCATAGAGGTTGACCATAAGGTTGCTATGGGCCCCTGAAGAGAGGAGGGTCCACCCAAATTAGTTGCATCCTTTTTTTAAATGGTGGTGAGAACCTGTGCAGGAATCCTCTTACCACAGGCCCTACTACATTAGCAAACAAGGGTGTAGGGAATTAACCCAAGAATCATAGAAATGAGAAGGGGGGCAGCACCATCCTCACGTCGCCCATGGTTAGGGGTTTGGTGATGGTGTTGTTGCATGATCAAAAGTCGCGGTAGAAGCCTAGCCTAAACAGAATGCATTTTTCCATTTACGGCAGCAAGCAACTTAAAAGGACTAATTTTGATAATAGCTTTAGATAAGGAAATTGCAACTAATGTATCAGGTCAATTTACACTAGTATGTGTATGAATGGAAGACCAAATCCTAAGAATATTTATATCCCATTTAGTCTGCTGCGGAAAAACATATACTGAATGTATAACATATATACAGTATATATATATATATATATTCATTCTGCCCAAGGGTGCTTTAAGAGTAAAGCTGGTTCCTACCTATCCTGAGTATATTCTGCAGGGTTAGACCAGAACAGAGGTGTATTTTTAGGTTAGGGACCCACTTAAAACCCCCTTGTCGTGGCAGGTGGGCTCACACAATTTGATCAAGATGTGCGGTAAGAACCTCACGTTTGTAAGTAGACGTAGCAGGAATGCAAATTTATCAAGACACAGTGATGCGTTTTTAGGTGCTGTATTTACATTTTGATACGGAAATAGGTGCAGTTTTATGCTGCGTATTTTGGTGTGTTTTTCTTTAAATCTAGTCAGATACAATTCGCAAGTGGAAACACAAGATAAATTGACATGCTGCAGATTTTAAAATATGCATCACAGGTCAATTTATGTGCAGAAGAAATCTGCACCATATAGATGAGATTTCTTGCAATCTCATTGACTTTGCTGGTACTGTATTACGCTGCGGATTTGCCGCATGAAAATACGTGCGGCAAATCCGCACATAAGACTTAACGTGTGTATTCAGCTTTAGGCTACATGCACACATTACATATTTAGCTGCGGAAAATACTCAGCAAAACTACAAGAAATTTGCCTCAAAAAAACGCACCGGATACATTTTTTGGTGCGGTCTATACGTTTTTCTGCGTAAATCACTGCGTTTTCATGCTGCAGGTTTTGCTGCGTATTTCTCCAGAACACGTGATATAAAATTCGCAAGTGGAATCGCGGGATAAATTGACATGCTGCGGTTTTGGAAATACACATCTTGGGTCAATTTACGTCCAAAAAAATACCGCAGCGTGGACATGAGATTCCCTGGAATTTCATTGTCTATGCTGGTACAGTATTACGCTGCGGTTTTGCTGCACGCAAATACGCAAGGCAAAACCGCGCGTAATACGCATCGTGTGCATTGACCCATAGTGTTTGCAGAGTGCTGTTGCAATGTTTTCAGATAAATGGGACGGTGGCAGGTATTTCTGGAATAAATCTGCTGAGTGTGGATATACCCTTATGATAGATTATGAGGATTCTCAGAACTGAATAAACCATTTTATTTCCCCTGAATTTCCACAGCATTATTATTTTTTGGACCTTTGCCATATTAGTTTCGAGAAAATAAGTAAAAGCGGTAGTTAAGAGGAAATAAATGTGAAGTAGGGTGGAGAACAACTTAATATTAATCACATTTCATGTCCCATGATGTTTGTTTTGAGCTGAACATAATTCTTAGGAAAGGGAATATTTGTTTAAGAGTGGCCATAGACCAGGAGGAGAAATATGAAGGGGCTTTTAGGCATAGAAAAGACTTGGATTTTCTCAGAAAGACAATCTCTTAGAAGAGAATTGTTCAGGGAATAGGAATTGCAGATTGTCTTAACTTCCTGATTAGGACAGAATTCTAGGAAACCTGCCTCACTGACTATTATGATCTTGCACTAATAGTTATAGGGATTATCCATTAAAACTCTTACAACTGTTCTCCAATTCTCAAAAGTCAAAGTTTAGATGCCCCTTGATGGACCAATATTTCCTGGATGTCGGAAGAACATCTGTTGGGGGAAAACTTTAACTTGCCCATTTAAATTTGTCTGCCAGCTATCGCTCAGGATTGGAATCCCACATATACATGCACTTTTAGCACATCATACATGTTTATTTTAGTGAGAAGGGGGTAGGAAAAAAAAATTAAGCATGTAGAAATGTGACATGCCTGATCCTTCTCCCTCCGATGACCCATGAGGGGACTGTTTGACTGACCTAGAATATGTCGAATACACTAAATTTACTTATGTCTTTATGTCTGTGTACTATTCCTTTGAATACATTACATGTCAGATCTGTGCTATTTTTTACTAACACCGAACTACACTTTTTATGCAATTGCCCAATATTTTTCTGTTTTACATTCTTAGGCCCCATGCACACGAACGTGTTTTTGCGGCCGCAATTCCCCCGAAAATCCACGGGAGAATTGCGGCCCCATTCTTTTCTATGGGACCATGCACACGACCGTAGTTTTTACGGTCCGTGCATGACCCGGGAACCCGCAACGCAGAAAGAACGGGCATGTCCTATTACGGACATCTTCTGCGGTCCGGGCTCATTGAAAACAATCACGGCGGCCATGTGCATGTCGTACGATTTGCGGGCGGCCCGCGGCTGACAGTCCGGAGCCGCCCGACCCGAAAATCACGGCCGTGCACATGGCTACGGTCGTGTGCATGAGGCCTAATTAAACCATATCTTTACTGGGTAACTTCATGAGCTTATTATATAGGTGTAAAGAAAAACAGCTCTACCTTCGAGGACGTATTGAAGTCTAATTTACATATTATGATTAAGGGCCTAGTCGACTACGCTATTGTTTCCACAAAAAACGGAAACCTTAGGGAATGGAAACAAACGGAAACCAATTGCATCGGAAGCATTACCATTGAAATCAATGGTTATACAAATGGAAGCTAAGGTTTCCATTTGCCTTTCCATTCATGGGTTCCTCCAACGGAAAAGTCTAATTAAACCGATGAACGGAAGCCCAACGCTCATGTGAACACACCCTAAGAGAAATATTTGAATTATAAAAAATAATTTACCTTATTATAGAAAATACTAAGAATACATTTTTTTCCCAGATGTCTCAGATGCAAGAGATCTGGCCAGAAGTCCTCGTCGCTTTAAACATTCTTATAAAGGTCTGAAATAGAGATTTTGGTTATCATGTGTTCTCTCCCTGTCTGTACTGACTGAAAGTTCACTAGAGAAGATGCCGGACAGCACAAACGTTTCCATAGAGGCTATCCAGTTTTAATTTCTACCTGCAGGGGAAATCACAGGTTGGCCACGGCTTCCCGAGGCAAAATCAGCGGGCCAGCTTCAGTATAAAAGGGGTTTCTGGGATGGGACAATCCCTGTAAAGGGAACCTGTCAGTAAGATGACAGGTTCAATCATTCTAATCAACTTTTACTCTAAAGCGCTGCCGTGTTTTAGAATAAAAATGTTTTAACACTGGCTTGAGCCAATGTTATATGCTGGACTCGGGGAGAAGTGTCCACTCCCCTCTGGCTTCACCCCGCCCAGCGCACTATGATTGACATGCCTCTTGCTATAGGCAAATACCCACCCAGAGGACACTTCTCCCCAAGCCTGGCATATAACACATGCCGCAAATAAGTGTTTTCTCTAAATCGCGGCAGAGTATTAGAGTAAAACATAGTTCATTAGGATCATGCGACCTGTCACTTAGTCATTCTACCTGTTGTTAGGGCAGCAAGTTTTTGCTGACAGTTTCCCTTTAACCCCTTCCCGACATTTGCCGTACATGTACGTCATGGAAAGCATTGACTTCCCGCATCTTGCCGTACATGTACGCCGAATGTTTGGGACCGGCTCAGAAGCTGAGCCGGTGCCATCATCACCGGATCTCAGCTGTATCTTACAGCTGACATCCGGCTGTAACGGCGGGGACTGAAATTAGCTTCGATCCCCGCCATTAACCCCTTAAGTGCAGCGCTCAAACGCGATCGCTGCACTTAAGGTGTTTGCAGCTCATCGGAACCCCAGTAATGAAATTGCAATGGCAACCGGAGGCCTAATACTGGCCTCCCGGTCTGCCTAGCACCGAAGCCGGTCAAGATCCGCCCGGCGGCGGAGCCTGATCGGCTTCCGTAGCTGCCGGCAAGATGGCGCCGGGTCAGGAGCTGATCCGGCGTCATCAGCGGTGGAAGTCAGCTGTACTGTACAGCTGACATCCACCTGTAACGGCAGGAACCAGAGCTAGCTCCGATCCCTGCCATTAACCCCTTCGATGCAGCAATCGAAAGCGATTGCTGCATCGTAGCGGTTACTAGCAGATCGCCAGCCCTGACAGGCAATCAGGACTGGCGACTGCTGTTATGGCAACAGGAGACACAATGGTCTCCTGCTCTGCCATTACGGAAGCCGATTTAGGCCCCGCCGGGAGGCGAAGCCTAATCGGCTTGCTGTCAGTGAATGACTGACAGATCTAATACATTGCACTACATAGGTAGTGCAATGTATTAGAAAAAAAAAAATCTGACCGTTGGACCTTCAAGTCCCCTAGTGGGACTTGAGAAAAAGTGTAAAAAAAGTGTAAAAAAAAGTGCAAATAATAAAAGTTTGAAAACAATAAAAGTTTCAAGTAATCAAATAAAACACAATCCCCCTTTTACTCTTATCAAGTCCTTTATTATTGAAAAATAATAATAAACCATATGTATTTGGTATCGCCGCGACCGTAACGACCTGAGGTATCAAAATATTATATTATTTATTGCACGCGGTGAACAGCGTAAAAAAAACCGTAAAAAACGATACCAGAGTTTCTGTTTTTTAGTCACTTTGCCCTACAAATGTTAGAATAAAAAGTGATCAAAAAGTCGCACGTATCCAAAAATGGTACCTATGAAAACTATAGCTCGTCCCGCAAAAAACAAGCCCTCATACACCTCCGTCGACAAAAAAATTAAAAAGTTATGGTTCTCACAACTTGGCGACAGAAAAAATACATTCTTTTTACAAAAGTAATTTTATTGTGCAAAAAGTTGTAAAACATAAAAAAGTTCTATGAATTAGGTATCGCCGGAATCGTACTGACCCGCAGAATAAAGTTAACATGTAGTTTATAATGCGTGGTGAACGCTGTATAAAAAAAAATGAAAAAAGCTGTGCCAGAATTGCGTTTTTTTGTTTACCTGGCATCCAAAAAATAGGATAAAAGGTGATCAAATAGTCGCATGTACCCCAAAATGGTACCAATAATAACTACAGCTCTTCCCGCAACAAACCAGCCCTCATACCGCTACGTCTCTGAAAAATAAAATTAGTTATGGCTCCAATAAGTCAGGAAATAAAAAAATATGCAGTTGTGCCCGAGGGGAACATTTCTTCTGTTTGAAGAGGCGATTTATCAAGGACCTAAAATTAGGGAACCAGGAAAGGGAGGGCCCAAACATATCCGCTGGAAGCGACGGTGCCCGTATTATACCAGGACAACACTTCCTAGCAAAATTCCCCAAACTACAAAGGCGCGGAGTGTGGATCAAAAGAGGGATAATAAAGGACGCCATATATCAGTGCGACACCGGCCTGTGCAGAAAGGATTGTGTCACAGCGTAACACACATCTATGGATTATTTTATTGTTTTTTTTTACCCCATTATTATACCACCTGACTATGCCCCTTATATACTCCGCCCGGCTTACATATGCCCCCACATTATAAACGGAAACACCAGTAAGACTCCAAACAAAACTACTACCAAGCAAAATCCACACTCCAAATGGCATTTCCTCCCATCTGAACCCTACAGCGTGCCCAAACAGCAGTTTCCTTCCACATATATGGCACCGTCATACCCGGGAGAACCCTTTTAGCAATTTTTGGGGTGTGTGTCTCCAGTGGCATAAGCTGGGCACGACATATTTGCCACTGAATGGCATATCTAGGGAAAAATATAAATTTTTAATTTGCACCATCCACAGCGCATTCATTTATGGAAAAGACCTGTGGGGTGAAAATGCTCACTACACCCCTTAATAAATGCCTTGAGGGGTGCAGTTCCCATAATGGGGTCACTTCCCAGGGGTTTATTTTTATTATTTCACATCTGAGCCTCTGCAGTTGTGAACCAATACTTTGTAAATCGCCAAATTAGGTCTCAATTTTACATGGTACGCTTTCACTCCTGAGCCTGGTCGACTGTCCAGGCAAGAGATTAGGGCCACATGTAGGGTGTTTCTAAAACCAGGAAACCCAGCATAATAATTAGAGAGCTGTCTTGTTATGGTGGCACAAGCCGGGCACCACATATTGTCCACATATCTGTGGAAAAAATCCAATTTTCACTCTGCAACATCGAGTTCACACTAATTTCTACAAAACACCTGCAGGGTTAACATGCTCACTACACCCCTAGGTAAATGCATTGAGGGGTGTAGTTTCCAAAATTGGGTCACTTCTGGGGGGTTTCCACTGTTTTGGGCCCACAGGCGCCCAGAAACCAATCCAGCAACATCTGCACTCCAAATGGCGGTCCTTCCCTTCTGAGCCCTGCCGTGTGCCCAAACAGCAGTTTATGACCACATATGGGGTATTGCCGTACTCGGTAGAAATTGCTTTACAAATGTTGGGTTCTTTTTTTTCCTTTATTTGTTGCGAAAATGAAAAAATTTGCGCTAAAGCTACGTCTTATTGAAGAAAAAGGATTGTTTTTATTTTCACTGCCCAATTCTAATAAATTCTATGAAACATCTGTGGGGTCAAAATGCTCACTACGCCCCTAGATGAATTCCTCAAGAGGTGTAGTTTCCTAAATGGTGTCACTTTTTGGGCGTTTTCATTGTTTTTTCCCCTCAGGGGCTTTGCAAATGTGACATGGCCGCCGCAAACCATTCCTGCTCAATGTGATCTCCAAAAGCCAAATAGCGCTCTCTCCCTTCTAAGCCAAGCCGTGTCTCCAAACAGCTGTTTATTACCACATGTGGGGCATTGTTTTACTCGGGAGAAATTGCTTTACAAATTTTGTGGTGCTTTTTCTCCTTCAGTCCTTGTGGAAATGAGTAAAAATAAGCTAAACCTACTGTTAGGGATCTGCCAGGTACTACGTCTAGGTATACTCCTGGGATTAATCAATCCACACCTGAGGCCAGACCTGAGGCCACACCTGACACCATCTCCCACCAACCAGGGTGGCAGGCTCAGGAGTGGGAGAGCCTATCGCGGCCTGGTCAGTCAGAGTTAGCTCCGCCCCCTGTCCTTTATTACCTGCTGTGTTCTCCTCCTCAGTGCTTGTAATTCTTTTGGATTCCTGGCCCCACTGCTGCTTGCTCCAGCCTGCTTCTGCCGTGCTTCTGCCTTGCTGCTGTTCTGCTTAACCTGCTTTGCTTTGCCTCCGGCTTGCTTCCTCCTCCGTGCTCACTTGGGTATACTCCACCTTATCCTGGTCCTGACTACTCATTCACCGCTCCGTTTCCTCGCGGCGTTCCGTGGGCTACTGCCCCTTCCCTTGCGTGTTCCCTGTTTGTTTTCCCATGCACTTAGACAGCGTAGGGACCGCCGCCCAGTTGTACCCCGTCGCCTAGGGCGGGTCGTTGCAAGTAGGCAGGGACAGGGCGGTGGGTAGATTAGGGCTCACTTTCCCTTCACCTCCTTCCTGCCATTACATAATTACAAGCCCCTTACCTAGTCTACCATTTCCCCTACGCTGACGCTATCATGGACCCCCTTGAGACCCTGACCCAGCAGATGCAGGGCCTCTCCCTACAGGTCCAGGCCCTGGCCCAGAGGGTCAACCAGGGTGACGCTGCCGTAGTAGTTCCCCTCACCTCACCTCTAGAACCCGACCTCAAGTTACCTGACCGGTTCTCAGGGGACCGTAAGACGTTTCTCTCCTTCCGGGAGAGTTGCAGACTGTATTTCCGCCTTAAACCCCACTCCTCAGGTTCCGAGAACCAGCGGGTGGGTATCATCATATCCCGACTCCAGGAAGGGCCCCAAGAGTGGGCCTTCTCCTTGGCTCCTGACGCCCCTGAACTTTCCTCTGTTGATCGCTTTTTCTCTGCCCTCGGACTCATTTACGACGAGACTGACAGGACTGCTTTAGCCGAGAGTCAGCTGGTGACCTTACGTCAGGGTAGGAGACCGGTTGAGGAGTACTGTTCTGATTTTAGAAAGTGGTGCGTAGCTTCTCGGTGGAACGATCCGGCCCTAAGGTGCCAGTTTAGGTTAGGATTATCTGACGCCCTGAAGGATCTGCTGGTTAGCTACCCCTCTTCTGACTCCCTTGACCAGATTATGGCCCTGGCAGTACGACTTGACCGACGTCTCAGGGAACGTCAGCTTGAACGCTTCAATGTGCTCCCCTCTGACTTTTCTGCAATCCCCCGCGAGGTCCCGTCTCCTCGCCCCTCCACGGAGGACTCGGAGGTACCTATGCAACTCGGGGCCTCCATGTCCCCTCGACAACGTAGGGAGTTTCGCAGAATGAAGGGTCTCTGCTTCTACTGTGGGGACGACAAGCATCTTCTGAACACCTGTCCCAGGCGCAAGAATAAAAAGCCGGAAAACTTCCGCGCCTAAGTGATCATCGGGGAGGTCACTTGGGCGCACAGGTATTTCCCGTTAATGTGAAACGCAATAAAATTTTGCTTCCCTTTCAGGTCTCGTTTGCTGGCCGGTCTGCCACTGGCAGTGCCTTCGTGGATTCTGGCTCATCTGCTAATATCATGTCTGTGGAATTTGCTATGTCTCTAAAAATGCCTTTTATTGATTTACCTTATCCTATCCCTGTAGTAGGTATCGACTCAACTCCCCTTGCTAATGGTTATTTTACTCAGCATACTCCTGTTTTTGAACTCCTGGTTGGCTCCATGCATTTGGAGCAGTGCTCTGTACTGGTGATGCAGGGATTATCGTCTGATTTGGTATTAGGTCTTCCCTGGTTGCAGTTGCATAATCCCACGTTTGATTGGAATACTGGGGATCTCACCAAATGGGGTAATGAATGTCTTATGTCATGTCTTTCTGTTAACTCTATTTCTCCCCGGGAGGAGGTAAACACGCTTCCTGAGTTTGTTCAGGACTTCGCCGATGTGTTTTCTAAGGAGGCCTCCGAGGTGTTGCCCCCCATAGAGATTACGATTGCGCCATCGATTTGGTGCCTGGTGCCAAGCTTCCTAAGGGTAGGATATTTAATCTTTCATGTCCTGAACGTGAAGCTATGAGGGTGTATATCCAAGAATGCCTGGCCAAGGGTTTCATTCGCCCCTAGACTTCTCCTGTAGGTGCTGGCTTCTTCTTTGTGGGGAAGAAGGATGGTGGTCTTAGGCCGTGCATTGATTATCGTAACCTGAATAAGGTCACCGTAAGGAACCAGTACCCACTTCCTTTGATTCCGGATCTTTTTAATCAGGTTCAGGGAGCCCAATGGTTTTCTAAGCTCGATCTACGGGGGGCATATAACCTTATCCGCATCAAAGAGGGGGATGAGTGGAAAACTGCGTTCAACACACCCGAGGGTCATTTCGAATACCTGGTCATGCCCTTTGGGTTGTGTAATGCCCCTGCCGTCTTCCAGAATTTTATTAATGAAATCCTGAGAGATTACCTGGGTAATTTTCTTGTTGTGTACCTTGATGACATACTGGTGTTTTCCAAGGACTGGTCCTCCCACGTGGAGCATGTCAGGAAGGTGCTCCAGGTCCTTCGGGAGAATAATCTGTTTGCTAAGACTGAAAAATGTGTCTTTGGGGTACAGGAGATACCATTTTTAGGGCAAATCCTAACTCCTCATGAATTCCGCATGGACCCTGCCAAGGTTCAGGCTGTGGCGGAATGGGTCCAACCTGCCTCCCTTAAGGCATTACAGTGTTTTTTAGGGTTCGCCAACTATTACAGGAGATTTATTGCCAACTTCTCGGTCGTCGCTAAGCCTCTTACGGACCTTACTCGCAAGGGTGCTGATGTCCTCCATTGGCCCCCTGAGGCCGTCCAGGCCTTTGAGACCCTCAAGAAGTGCTTTATCTCGGCCCCCGTGCTGATTCAGCCCAACCAAGAGGAGCCATTTATTGTGGAGGTTGACGCATCCGAGGTGGGAGTGGGGGCCGTCTTGTCCCAGGGTACCAGCTCCCTCACCCATCTCCGCCCCTGTGCTTACTTCTCTAGGAAGTTTTCGCCCACGGAGAGTAACTATGATATTGGCAACCGCGAACTTCTAGCCATTAAATGGGCTTTTGAAGAGTGGCGGCACTTCCTGGAGGGGGCCAGACACCAGGTAACGGTCCTTACGGATCACAAGAATCTGGTTTTCCTAGAATCGGCCCGGAGGCTTAATCCTAGACAAGCTCGGTGGGCACTATTCTTTACCAGATTTAATTTCTTGGTTACCTATAGGGCTGGGTCCAAGAATATTAAGGCTGATGCCCTGTCACGTAGTTTCATGGCCAATCCTCCTTCCGAGAAAGATCCTGCTTGTATTTTACCCCCTGGTATAATCATTTCTGCCACGGATTCTGATTTAGCTTCTGATATCGTGGCTGATCAGGGTGCAGCTCCCGGGAACGTCCCTGGGGACAAACTGTTTGTTCCCCTGCAATACCGGCTAAGGGTACTCAGGGAAAACCATGACTCCGCTCTATCTGGTCATCCTGGCATCTTGGGCACCAAACACCTCATTACCAGAAACTATTGGTGGCCTGGGTTGCCTAAAGACGTTAGGGCTTACGTCGCCGCTTGTGAGGTTTGCGCTAGGTCCAAAACCCCTAGGTCCCGACCTGCGGGCCTACTACGTTCCTTGCCCATTCCCCAGAGACCTTGGACCCATATCTCCATGGATTTTATCACCGATTTGCATCCATCTCAGGGCAAGTCGGTGGTGTGGGTGGTAGTAGACCGCTTCAGCAAGATGTGCCACTTTGTGCCCCTTAAGAAGCTACCTAACGCCAAGACGTTAGCTTCTTTGTTTGTGAAACACATCCTGCGTCTCCATGGGGCCCCAGTCAATATCGTTTCTGACAGAGGGGTACAATTTGTTTCCTTATTTTGGAGAGCCTTTTGTAAAAAGTTGGAGATTGATCTGTCCTTCTCCTCCGCCTTCCATCCCGAAACTAATGGCCAAACGGAGAGGACTAACCAGTCCCTGGAACAATATTTAAGGTGTTTCATCTCTGACTGTCAATTCGATTGGGTCTCATTCCTTCCCCTTGCTGAATTTTCCCTGAATAACCGGGTCAGTAACTCGTCAGGGGTCTCCCCGTTTTTCTGTAATTTCGGGTTTAACCCAAGGTTCTCCTCCGTTTCCCCTGGTTGTTCCAATAATCCTGAGGTAGAGGATGTTCATCGGGAACTGTGCACTTTCTGGGCCCAGGTTCAGAAGAACCTAGAGGCGTCCCAGAGCGCACAAAAGATTCAGGCGGATAGTAGACGTTCTGCTAACCCCCGGTTTGTCGTCGGGGATTTGGTCTGGTTGTCGTCCAGGAACTTGCGCCTTAAGGTCCCGTCCAGGAAGTTTGCTCCCCGATTTATTGGGCCTTATAAGATCATTGAAGTCCTCAACCCTGTATCCTTCCGTCTGGAGCTGCCCCCATCCTTTCGCATACATGACGTCTTCCATGCCTCCCTCCTTAAACGCTGCTCCCCGTCCTGGTCCCCCTCGAGGAAACCTCCTGTTCCCGTTCTCACCCCTGAGGGGGTGGAATTCGAGGTGGCCAAGATTATGGACAGTAGGATGGTCCAGGGCTCCCTCCAGTACCTGGTCCATTGGAGAGGGTACGGGCCGGAGGAGAGGACTTGGGTACCTGCCCGTGATGTTCACGCTGGGGTATTGATCAGGAGGTTCCACCTTCTCTTCCCTACTAAACCGGGTCCTCTTAGTAAGGGTCCGGTGGCCCCTCATAAAAGGGGGAGTACTGTTAGGGATCTGCCAGGTACTACGTCTAGGTATACTCCTGGGATTAATCAATCCACACCTGAGGCCAGACCTGTTCGACTGACACCATCTCCCACCAACCAGGGTGGCAGGCTCAGGAGTGGGAGAGCCTATCGCGGCCTGGTCAGTCAGAGTTAGCTCCGCCCCCTGTCGTTTATTACCTGCTGTGTTCTCCTCCTCAGTGCTTGTAATTCTTTTGGATTCCTGGCCCCACTGCTGCTTGCTCCAGCCTGCTTCTGCCGTGCTTCTGCCTTGCTGCTGTTCTGCTTAACCTGCTTTGCTTTGCCTCCGGCTTGCTTCCTCCTCCGTGCTCACTTGGGTATACTCCACCTTATCCTGGTCCTGACTACTCATTCACCGCTCCGTTTCCTCGCGGCGTTCCGTGGGCTACTGCCCCTTCCCTTGCGTGTTCCCTGTTTGTTTTCCCGTGCACTTAGACAGCGTAGGGACCGCCGCCCAGTTGTACCCCGTCGCCTAGGGCGGGTCGTTGCAAGTAGGCAGGGACAGGGCGGTGGGTAGATTAGGGCTCACTTTCCCTTCACCTCCTTCCTGCCATTACACCTACATTTTCTTTGAAAAAATGTTGATTTTTATTTTCAGGACCTACTTCCAATAATTTCTGCAAAAAACCTGTGGGGTCAAATCGCTCACTATACCCCTAGATAATTTCCTCAATGGGTGTAGTCTCCAAAATGGGGTCACTTGTGGGGGGTTTCCACTGTTTTGTCTCCTCAAGGACTTCGTAATTGGGACATGGCCTCCGCAAACCATTCCTGCTAAACTTGAGCTCCAAAAGCCAAATAGCGCTCTTTCCCTTCTCAGCCCTGCCGTGTCTCCAAACAACCGTTTATTACCACATGTGTGGTATTGTTTTACTCGGGAGAGATTGGTTTACAAATTTTACGCTGCTTTTTCTCCTTCAGTCCTTGTGGAAATGAGAAAAAAATATGTAAATTTGTAAATTTCACCTCTACATTGCTTTAATTCCTGTGACATGTGTAAAGGGTTAAGACATTTTCTAAATGCTGTTTTGAATACTTTGAGGGGTGAAGTTTTTAAAATGGGGTGACTTTTTGGGTGTTTCTAATATATAAGGCCCTCAAAGCCACTTCACAACTGAACTGGCCCCTGTAAAAATGGCCTTTTGAAATTTTCTTGAAAATGTGAGAAATTGCTGCTAAAGTTCTAAGCCTTGTAACGTCATAGAAAAATAAAAGGATGTTCAAAAACGATGCCAATCTAGAGTAGACATATGGGGGATGTTAATTAGCAACAATTTCGTGTGGTATAACTGCCTGTCTTACAAGCAGATACATTTAAATTGAGAAATGCTAATTTTTGCAATTTTTCGCTAAATTTTGGTGTTTTTCACAATTAAATACTGAACATATCGAGCAAATTTTGCCAGTAACTTAAAGTCCAATGTGTCACGAGAAAACAATCTCAGAATCGCTTGGATAGGTGAAAGCATTCCGGAGTTATTACCACATAAAGTGACACATGTCAGATTTGAAAAATGAGGCTCGGTCAGGAAGGTCAAAAGTGGCTAAAGAGGGAAGGGGTTAAGACCGTAGTAGTTTTCAGACATACAGGAGAACATGGCAAGAGTGGTATATACTTAGCTGCTCACATGATACATACATTTAGTCCTGGAATGCCCACTATGGACAAGTATACTAATAAAATTGGAGATTTATTAATAATATGAAACAATTCTTGTTACCACATAGCGAATGGATACATTTGTTTATTATTTTATTATTATTATTAATATAAAAAATTATTGTTACCAAGTAGCGAATGGATAAATACAGAAACAGGATACAGCAAACAAAAAACATATTCAGTATAAACGTCTCTGTGTTGAAGGAGCTTACAATGTTCTTTGCTAGGGCTTGACCTTTTGTCACACTATATTTAAGGTTATTTTGTCATTCAGGCAGATACTTCATAGGTAGAGCCCTCGTGATGTTGCACTGAGTGTTTTAATGCTGGAAAGGGGAAATGAGTTGACAAAATTCTTATATGTGCTGGAAGAGAAAACTGTGTTATATCACTTCTGGTAAAGTTCACCAGGTCTAACCTATGTCATTCTTCAGATTTATGGGAACAATTTCCTTAATGGGCGAAATTCAGACAAAACAATTATAATTATGCCCCATAGTTGAAATGGCTCAGCTTAAATATAGAACTGTAAAGCTGTAAGTGGAATGACAAACCCCTGCATGTCCTTAGAACATAAGAAAATCTAGTGCATTAAAGGGGTTGTGCAAAAATGGACATTTATCACCTATCCACAGAATCTGATCGCACCACCACTGGGACCCCACTAGAACGGGTGACGCAAGCCCCCTGTTGCCTCTTACTGCACAACCGCAATGTGGAAAAGTCTGAATGGGTCATGCTTGCGCCCTGACACTCCTTTCAATGTCTATGGGGCTGACGGAAACAGCTGAGCACTGTACTCATTCTAGTGATCATGGGGGGGGGGGTCCCTATAGAGCCTCCAGTAGATACTGCCCCCATAGAGGCCCTGTAGATAGTAGCCCCTGAAGATAGTGCCCCACATACATCTCCCTGTAGATATTGCCCTACATAGATCCCCCTGTAGATAGAGGCCCCTGTAGATAGTGCCCTACATACAGCCCCTGTAGATAGCGCCCCACATATAGCCCTCCCCTATAGATAGTGCCCCACATATAGCCCCCCTGTAGATAGTGCCCCACATATAGCCCCACTGTAGATAGTGCTCCACATATAGCCCCCTGTAGATAGTGCTCCACATATAGCCCCCTTTAGATAGTGCCCCACATAAAGCCCCTCCCGGTAGATAGTGTTCCACATATAGCCCCCACATATAGACCCCCCTGTAGATAGTGCTCCACATTATGCCCCACTGTAGATAGTGCCACACATATAGCCCCCTGTAGATAGTGCTTCACATATAGCCCCCCTGTAGATAGTGCTCCACATATAGCCCCCACATATAGCCCCCTGTAGATAGTGCTCCACATATAGTTCCCCCTGTAGATAGTGCTCCACAATTAGCCCCCACATATAGCCTCCTGTAGATAGTGCTGCACATATAGCCCCCCTTTCTATAGTGCTCCACATATAGCCCCCTGTAGATAGTGCTTCACATATAGCCCCCCTGTAGATAGTGCTCCACCTATAGCCCCCCTGTAGATAGTGCTCCACATATAGCCCCCTGTAGATAGTGCTCCACATATAGCCCCCCTGTAGATAGTGCTCCACATATAGCCCCCCTGTAGATAGTGCTCCACATATAGCCCTTCACAGTTAAAAAAAAAAAAAAAAACTTTACATACTCACCTAAACCCGTTCATGCACCGTCTTCTTGCAATGCAGCCCTGCTCTCTCCTGAGTAGGTCTGCTGGGGCTGAACGGTGCAAAAGATGTTAAAAGGCGCTGAGTGGCAGGGCAAGTCATTCTGCCCTGCCTATCAGCACCTTTCAACAACGCAAGCGGCGCGATGACGTAATTGTGCCGCTTGCGTCACTGAAAGGCGCTGATTGACAGGTTGCCTTGACCTATCATTCAATGACGCAAACGGTGCAGTGACGTCATTGAAAGGCGCTTATGCATGTAATTGTAGCTGCGTCCTATAGATGCAGGTACAATTATAGTGCAGGGGGAGGTGGCGGCGGTGGCTGGTTTCAGTGGCGCCGCCACCCCCTCAGAGAGGCAGCAGGTTGCTGGCTGAGGCGATATGCTCATCTCACCTCATGGATGGTGTGGCCCTGACTGAGTCTATTCCGTAGCCGCTATGCTCTCTGCAGGTAAACACTATGACCCACATTTATCAATGTATTTGCATCATTTATTTTGCTCATTTTACTCTTCTATAACGCCTAATCTACTGTGTGACATATTTATGAATCATTTGTGCCACAATTTAAAGCCATTTTAGAGCAACTTAGAAATTGGCTAAAATGAAGCCACATTTGATAAATATGGGCCTATATATTTGTCCTCTCAGTATAATGTATGCAGTACTTCTAAGCAGCACTGAGCTGGCAGTGTATTTGGAACTGGAAACTGCTCAATAGACTTGGTTTGACATTTTAGGACAAGAAGCTAGTTTCCACATATGTATTTATATTAATGCATTCTTCGGATAGTGGGTAGAGCCACACAAATCATTCCTTTTTTCATGCATCCAAAACCTCTGGTGTATAACACAGTTACAGCCAAAAATGCATTCTACATGTGCATGACCACATATTACAATTGAATGGGCAGGTGCATGGCCGATTTGACTTGGGTGTGCCTATAGAAATCTGGGTTTACATGCACTATGCTTTTAAAACTGAGGGTAGGGTAGACAGTCGCACACTGTAACTCTGTTGCCCAAGGACCTACATACTCCTGTAGTCGGCATTAGTTCTGTTAAATACAAAATGTTTCTGCAATTAAAATTTTCCAGGAACTGGCAGCGATAACTGTTTATCTGTGGGGGTTTCGGCAGCTAGATCTCTAACGATCAGCTGATCACCAAGGGCTACATTTAACATGGCGGTTTTCTTTGCTGTAGACCCCTAATAAAGTTTATTGAACCATAGTGTCAATATTTTACACTGAACATGGCTATATACCGAAAACTGCTGTATCTTTATTGTTGTATCAGATGCATCGTTGACCACTGGGGCAAAAAAGAATGCTCTGCATGGCTCCAACCACTACCCAAATATAGGGCGCAAAACAAACATTGAGGCTGAAATGCGGACTGAATTAGACTTCCAGGATCATCACTAGTAATTCCAATAATCTGGAAAAAATATCTGATATTGAATTGTGTGATTATTTAACTATAAACATTAACTAAATCTAGTTTTTTATGGCTTTATCTTGTTATTGTCCCTGTAGGACAGCCGACCACATGTATACTGCCTTTGACCTTATTTCATGGTATGCATTACTACTTCTATTCCCGTTATTTCCCAACCATCAAAGTAAGTTTATTGTTTTGTAGTACTATACTGTGTGCCCTTGACTGAACTTTTAGTCATTGTGGCATTTGTAAATACACCCTCACATGAACATGTATCCTGGATGGTTAAATGTTATGGAACGATGTTTTGAAAGATAAACTGCTCAGGAATCAGCATTGTGGACAGCACAAAACAAAACACTATTGCATAAAACACACGCAAAATGTATCAGCACACTCTCTACCACCGGCCTGGATGAAGGGAAAATAAAACATCGTCATTAGTCGCAGCTTTTACTCTTTGTTCATGAATTAACTAGGTCATAAATACAGTAGTGGACAAAATAATTACCTTGAGGGAACCGGCCAGGCACAACGGTGTGCTATGTTACAGTGAATAACCGTGCTTGTCTTTATTGATGTGTATTACTATTTCTTTTAGTATTTTTTTAGCATGTCTTAATTGGCATCCAGAACAAACATTCTGTACTTCACAAATAGGGACTACTGAAAGTCAGGTGGTGTAAATAAGGCCAGGTTCACACTGCGTTTGGGTACTACTTTTGGTGTATAGTTGCAATGTGCCTGTCACGATGCGGGGTGTGGACCCACTGGGCCGTACCGCATAGCGGGATGGCAGCTGGCCAAACAGGTAAGTATACAGATCAATTAGTTCAGCGAGGGTACCTGAGGCAATCGTAGGCAGTAGCGAGGCAGGCACGTCCAGGACCAGGTGGCAAGAAGTCGTCAGGTGAGGCGTAGCAGATCAGCGTAGGCTGTAGCACAGCACGGCAAATAGCACAGCACAGCAATAGCACTAGGTAGCACGGAAACAGGATACAGGATACAGGAGCACTCAGAATCCAGAAGTGAGTGCCGGCGCCTGACAGGGGGACGACGCTGCAAAGAGGTAAACTGTCCATGGCCACAGCCGTCGTGGTTAACGACCGAACGACGGACCGTGGCCATAGACATTACAGTGCCCATTGACTTCTAGTAGGCTCACACTTGTGTCATGGATTCCATTAATAAAGTCATGACCGATGTGCCAGATCCGTTTTTTGATGGATCCAAACGACGCTTTCGGAACCTATTGAATTTAATGGGGTCTAGATGCTTTCCAGTATTTAGTTATTTTTGTCATCAAAAATTATGGAAAGATTGATGGAAACCCCAACGAAACTCCTGAATGCAAGGGTGAATATTAGCCACACATTTGGTAAAAGAGTGTCCTTCTGGCATATATTTGGGTGTTATACGTCAGTATTTATTTGAACTGTATTAAAAAGCATTTTTGATGCTTTTCAATTCAATTGTATGTAAAAAAAACAAAAAACGCATATGATACCATGGCAAAGGTATAACCTGTATGGCATATAGCTGCCTATATGTGGGCCATACCTTTAGAGACACTTTTTAAACATGCCCATCAAACATAATGCCCAACCATGGTATGAACCTAGCCTATTGTATACATCTAGCTACTGAAATTTTTTGAAGATAAGGACAAATGTGTAAAATTAAGATATGTTTCTTGCGGTTAGTGAAGATTCACTTTTAGTATAAATTTCCTAACATCTACTGAAATAAACATTTTTATACAATCTCCTAGTTACTAGTATGTCCTACTGTACTGATGATTTCAAGGTGAAATAAGGATCCTTTAAACAGAGACAAGTACATTTTACTTCTCTTCATGTAGTCACAGTATGTTCCATTCACTAAATTCCTTGGAGTAAAAGAAACAGCTGGTACAACTGCCACTTCAATGTGGAAAGACAATCCTAATTTTAATCTAGATCACCGATAGTTTAACAGGTGGCGCTTTACCGGTCCATAAGGTTTCTGAGTGTTTCTCTTGAATAAATACCTTGGGATTTATTTAGGAAGAGAATATGCAAGTTGAGGCAGATTAGGAACATATTTAGTACTTGACAGAAGCAAGAAGAAAATCTGAAAATGTAACATGATAATATACAAAATAGATAATTATTGCTACATTCTGATATAAAAGCCCTATGAAATCATAGGTTTCCGTGTGTATGCCCCTTTTTAAGCAACCATACATGGTTAATTTTTTTGGGCTCTATATGACTTTTTGGCCAAGAATAGAGACACCAGTCTTACCAGATTGTATCTCTATCAAAAAGTATGTAAAAAGTGTTTGGCTTTCCTTTGTGCAATAAAAGGTGGGACTCTTAAAGGAATTTTCCCATCAGAGACATTTATGACATATCCACAGGATATGTCATAAATGTTAGACAGATGCGGGTCCCACCTCTGGGACCCGCACCTATCTCTGGAACGGGGCCCCCTAAACCCTGTTTTATCGCTCCGTGTTCCGACTGACGCGTGATTACCAACCATGAAGAAGAAAAGCTACGCTGTTTCCATAAGTCCCATAGTAGTGAATGGCAGTTACGAAAGTAGCCTAGCATGCGAGCTACGCTGTTTCCGTAACTACCATTCAGTTCTATGGAAGTTACGGAAACAGCGTAGCTTAGCGAGCTATGCTATTTTCCTCTTCATGGTCGGGAATCACGTGCGTCAGCCGGAACACAGAAAGCTAGAACGGGATTTAAAGAGGTTGCTTTTGACCCAGGAACAGCGCCACTCTTGACTATATGTATTGTCTGGTATTTCAAGAGAATAAGACTAAACTGAAATACCAGAGAACCCATGGTCAAGAGTGGCCTCATTTCTGGAAAGAAAGCAGACCCTTTTTTCTAATCCCAGACAACCCCTTTAATGTGGCATGATATCCTTTTAAAAAATGTCAACAATAAAAGTGAATAAGCACTGTTCCACTACGTACATGGTTATATAAAGTATTAGTAATCTTCAGGGTAAAGTTACATACCCTGACTGAACAAAAGTCTCACCCTTGATTGGTCCCAAGGACAGCTCAATTGGCTCTCAGACATATACGACCCAAATGGTCAATTTCAAGTCCTTTCAAGGGAAAGTAAGATGCAATAAGTGATGTACGGTATGCTATGTGCACACACGCACACACGCACACACGCACCAACACCACAAACACCAACACCACAAACACCAACCTGTATTTTTATTATCTCTTAGGCCCCATGCACACGAACGTAAAAACGCCCGTAATCACGGGCCGTAAATACGGCCCGTAATTACGGGCCCATAGACTTCTATTGGCCACGGGTACCTCCCCGTATGCTTACGGGAAGATGCCCGTGCCGTTGAAAAATATAGAACATGTCCTATTTTAGGCCGTAATTACGGCACGGACAGGCCCATAGAAGTTTATGGGGCTCCTGTAAATACTGGTGACTTCGTGTATGCACCCGTAATTATGGGAGCGTTGCTAGGCGACATCAGGAGATAGTCACAGTCCAGGGTGCTGAAAGAGTTAACTGATCTGCAGTAACTCTTTCAGCACCAGGGACAGTGACTACCGATCACAATATAAATCAACGTGTAAAAAAAAAATTCCGGCCTCCCGGAATGACGTTTCAGCCCATGTGACCGCTGCAGCCAATCACTGGCCCATCACAGGCTGCAGCAGTCACATGGACTGCCGCGTCATCCAGGGAGGTCGGGCTGGATGTCGAAAGAGGGACGCGTCACCAAGACAACGGCCGGGTAAGTATGAATTTCTTTTACTTTTACCTCGGAAAGGGCTGCCCCTTCTCTCTATCCTGCACTGATAGAGAGAAGGGGCTGCCGATTAGTGCAGTGCAATTTTGCAGCGAAAACGTGCCTATAAATACGGGTGGAATACTGGTGACACCGGACCCATATTTACAGGGCACGGGTCCATAAATACTGGTGCAATACGGGTCGAATACATGTGACCAAGGACCCGTATTTACGCCAGTATTTACGGGAGGGAAAAAATACGTTCGTGTGCATGAGGCCTTACATTATGTATTCTCTTCTGCACACTTTAAGTCTTGGTTCAATTACTCTTTTAAACATCAGACTTTATAACTAGTAAAATATGTATTTTCCTTCATAAATATACAAAACCAAATACAGTAGTAGACTCTAATGTTTAAAGGTGCAAAATGAAGCAAGACTGTGTGCACAGGCAGGAACAGATTAAACAACGTTACCACTAAGTATGTTATTTAGAGTATGTTACATTGGTAGCTTTGCCCTCCTGTACACAAATATCCCACATGTAGATTATTGCATTTATTAATAGAATAGAAAGAATGATTTACGTATAAATAATAACATGAACAAGAATAACAAGAATATATTAAGCAGACATGTTTTGGAGCCATAGCAGGGCATTTTTCTTCTAGAATTGCTGCAATATGCAACTCTAAGGCCTTGTGCACACGACCTGTGGCCATATACTATCCGAAGAGATCATTAACAAGTTTCCCCCCGTGTAGTTTTCGGCTGAGCTCTCACCTTCTTCAGGATAAAGGATACCCCACGAGGTGAGATTTTGCATGGAGCCCCAGATCGATGTCGATTGACAGTCATTTTTTATGTCTTCCATTTTCTTACTATTGCACCAACGGTTGTCTCCTGCTCACCCAGCGTCTTACTTATGGTTTTGTAGCCCATTCCAGCCATGTGCAGGTCTATGATCTTGTCCCTGACATCCTTAGAAAGCTCTTTGGTCTTGCCCATGTTGTAGAGGTTAGAGTCAGACTGATTCATTGAGTCTGTGGACAGGAGTCTTTTATACAGGTGACCATGTAAGAGCTGTCTTTAATGCAGGCACCAAGTTGATTTGGAGCGTGTAACTGGTCTGGAGGAGGCTGAACTCTTAATGGTTGGTAGGGGATCAAATACTTATTTCTCTGTGCACAATGCAAATAAATATATATAATTTTGACTATGTGATTTTCTGTTTTTTTTAAAATATATTCTATCTCTCACTGGTAAAATTAACCTAGCCTAAAAATTCTAGACTGTTCATGACTTTGACAGTGGGCAAACTTACAAAATCAGCAAGGGATCAAATACTTATTTACTCCACTGTATAAGTGAGATAGAATAATAACACTAAACAAATATATCTATAGGTAGGCCATGCGGGTCAGGGCATTACTACACAAAAGATCACTTGAAGCAGTATGCAATTCCTCCATGGAGATTGGGACTTCTAAGGAATCTTGGAGCATCCAAGGAGGATTAAGAAGCATATAGATTGGAATAATAACACGTTAAATTTCTCCACAATATCAGAGATGTTAAAAACAATAGCCCCAGATTTAGTTTCCACAGCTTCAATAATATTCATCGAGTTTTGTGATTTGCCAATGTTAAGGAGCATTTTGCCTGCTCTAGACCCATCAATAAAGGTTGCTTGACTAGTGAAAGAATCAATTTGCTTGGGCTTTTTTTTGTTAAAAATAAATCATGCTTTTCCATTACCATGGACCAAGGCTCCTTAATATCTACCAAGTAGTTATTATGTATTCATTTTCCACCTCGACCAAATGATCTGTAAGTCTTCTCTTGAATTTATCATTTCGTTTTTTTTTATACGTTGTCATTTTCTGTAAAAGAATCCCTCACAGGCCATAAACGAATCAGAAATTACCAGCATTGACACTGAATTGTTGTTAATTAAAAAGAATAAATTAACATTTCCCACTTTGTCATCAAAGTTAACTCTATTTAAGCCAGTATTCATAACAGTTAAAGTCTACAACTATATATAGTCTACATATTTGCTTATCTATCGTGAGAGAGAGAGTAGTAGTAATAATAACATTTTTAGTGAAAAGGGTTGAGGTATATAGTAAGGATTGGGCTGTAATAGGGCCAGCAGGGGGCAGTGGGAGCCCTCCTTGTATCCAAGGGATTTGACTTAGTGCTACTCCAGGGATTCTAAGGGAACCCCCAATTCCTTTATCCCCTGTACAGACATGTGGTCTTTGTTGTGGGGAACCCCGGGTCGCTACCCCCAGAATATTCTCTCATGGTGATAGCTGACCTTGGTAGGAACAGAGTAGTAAACGTAGTAATAGGTCAGGGCGGGTGGCAGAGGTTCAACATGATAAACGTAGCAATAGATCAGGACAGGCGGTAGGCATGGTTGGTCACACAGAGGAGCACTAGGAACCAAATTGCTGTGATGATGTATAGCAGGGTAGGTAGGGCTTTTATAGAGGGTCAGGTGGTAATTTCAAAATTGGTGCACTGGCCATTTAAGAATACCAGGGTCAACGCGCACGCTAGGACCCAGCGGAGCACGGTGGCGACTGGAACGGCCTCCGGACATAGAGGCAGAAAGAGAGAAGCGGTGCAGGACAGGAGGACGGCGGACAGCAGTAAGTAAATGGCGGGGAATGGGGAGTGTAACATATATCAATACCTGCTAGTGTACACAACAATCCATTAAGTTGACAATGTAAGAAAATAAAGCGACCCTCACTGTCTAGTTTTTGTTCTAAACAGACAATTTGAATATCTTTAAGTATAAAGAGGCTGACGAATCTAGAGTAAGATGTGTGGACAGTGTCGGCTAAATCGAACCCATGGCCTTACTAGAACAGTATGTGTTGACTGTGTCAAATGTGTCTTCTGCAAAAAAGTATTTATGAATTATACTGTAAAAAAGATACTGCACAAATTACATAGGCAAAAAATGTATTATTTTTGTTAACTGGTTCTTTACTTTGAGACTGATTTTGAACACCGACACTGCGTGTCATGGTCTCTCTCCGGCCGACCTCACTCAAATCCACCAGCGAGAGAGCATTAATTAATGTGGAACTCATAGACAAATGCAGATAATGTCTGATGTGAATGGACAAACTATATTCTGCAGAACATTTCCTTTCATTTCAATCCCAACTCCCTAATGTAACGGCCAGAGATCGAGCAGAGAAAGCTATAGTTGGTAGCTATACCCAAGATACCTGGAAAAAAAATACATATCACATTTTAACCCATACGGTCAGCAGGCAATGAATGGTAGTCACAGAACAGGAACAGCGCTATAGAGTACAGACGAAGAGTTAATAAAGGAAGTACCTCCAGAATTCATTGTATTGCAACAATATTTAATCCAAAATTCATTGAGTGCTCTACAGTGATAATTCATCCGAAGTTCATTAAGTGCATTTTATTGGCAAATTATCCAAAGTTCAATAAGTGCATTTCAACAAGATATTCCAAAAATGGATATCACTACTTTGTAAAAAAAATATTTTCAAAAATCCATAATGCTTGGTAGTCAGATATTTAATCCAATATGGCATAAATATATTCAAAAAGCCACCACTACCGCAGACGTTTATACACAGTTCATAGCCTGCAGAACTACAAGTGCCATACTGTGCCTTAACCTTTTTTTTTTCTTTTCTTTCCCCCTTCCTCTCACTCTCTCTTTTGGATATTTTATATATTTATTTCCTTTAATACAATTGCCACTGTGTGTGTGTGTGTGTGTATAGAGCAAACATTTAGAGAAATAAGTTGCTATGTAACACTTTTATCTCACCACACTGGAGTGGCCAGTAGTGTCCACAACTCACAATGTCCTAGGCAAAGGCGGTGTCCATAACTGGTAGCAGAGAGGGCGGCAGCAGAGCACAGATCCGGCCACAGAGAGAGCGGGTCAGGGCAGCAGGTCACCAGGAGAAGGCCCAATCATCCAGTGAGCCGCAGCGTGCATGGATTCCTGACAACTTTTCCAGGCTGCAGTAGTTACCCCCGTCCATCAAATTCCCCAGACAGGGGTATGGACCGCACCTGAACCATGCACACCTCCCGACTGAGCAGACCACAGAACTCCAACTCTCCACCACGCACGACATGCGGCTAGGATAAGTATAGAATTTTAGTTTTAGCAGGCATTGACTTTGATGGCAGGAGGCACGAACAGTCCAATGGAGCAACGATGGTTGAGTGCACTCCTCGCCAACCGGTTCAGAGCTCCAGCTCTCCGGTGTATATAGTAGGCAGTAGGCGCAGTTGGAGTAGATATTAACCAGGCACTGACATCGGCTACAGCGCTAGTCAAATGCACTCCGCACCATGCATGTCAGTTCAGGATGCACCACGCGGCAACTACATCCGCTCACATACTCCTCCTTAAAGAATGAATCTTACTGATTTTGGTGGTATTGTCTGATGATCTAATCATGTGTATGGGGGAAGCCTGAAAGTTCCCTTGACATCTGCAATTGAGGGAAAGAAGGATAAGATGTGTTGGATTTCAATATGCCCGATTCTTTTTTATAGAGGGAGACAACTGCGTCAGAGGTATCTGGTGCCACCACTCTACCTATTAGAAACAACATACTTGTCCGGCTGGTCATAGCGTGCATGTTCATTGGAAAGTCAGGAGCCATGGTTGGACATCTATGTGTCAGGCGCATTTACAAATATGAAATTGCCAAATTGTCTAAACTGGCACAAATGTCTTCAGGTGAAAAATAAGATAAATTAATTTCATAGTCATGGTTACTTTGTATGACACCAAATTGATATACATGGGACCAAAATTATTATTATTTCTTTACAGGAAGGGTTTGTATGTTATTTTTATTATATGAAGATTCACACCCCAATCTGTACTAGTTTAGCAAGAGTTTAAAAAAGTCATAAGTACGGAATTTGTACAATTCTAATATTTGTGTTTTAGCAAAATAGGTGATGACAATAAAGAAATGACGTGCAAGTGGCTCATCACCTAGTTTGTATATCTCCAGGCACCTAAGGCACACCAACACTGAGCATACCTCTCAAGTGTCACGTCAGTTTTTGAATTGACGTGCCTAAGACTAACCCCGTGACCTAGCTGTCAATGCTATTATGCTATTATATATCTAATATTATCTTTAGTATTTGTGCCATGAACAGTGCATTCTGCATTGCTCGAATTGTATTCATTGGTAAGTTGAGGGTAGTTTTTATGGAAAGCTATAACACTTTGTTTACAGTGGCTCAGTGCTGTCGGTCACTAATAAACACGATCATCTGTTGGGTAGAGCTGGGCCAAGCTCATTCAGATGAGTGATCTACTCATTACAATTTCCATTACTGTGGCCAATACGCTGGTAGAGCTGCCAGGGACATCTTATGATGTAAGAGGATTTTAGTTGGATTTTAATATGTGTATATGTACTGTGCAGAAACTTAATGGAAGGACATCTACTTGTCCTGCTTTAGTTAGGGCTTGACTAAATTAGTGATTTATTTTGTCCTCACTGATATTAACCATACATTTTCCTAGTTCTTCACATTTCCAAGGAGATCACTGTAATATTACACCATTTTATTAGTGACTCATTTTCAGTAACTATGAATAACTATTAGTCCGCTATATTCTTTGTTAGCTGCTTTTAGCCAAACGGCACCATTTTTTTTTGCGCTGTTTGGGTTATTAGTAGAGCGGACCTGTCCCAAGATTATGCTGCCCTTAAAGGGTATGTACACCTAACACCTTTGAAAACGTTTTTGTACTAAATCTGTGTATCAGTGTGTTTGGTGCAACTTTCTAAATACTTTTTATTAAAAATAATTTTTACTTTGAGATACAGCTGCTTTTGTATTCTGTACACAGAGCAGCTGTATCTTGCACTGAGTCCTGAATTCGTCAGGTCAGCGGCACTGACGGGTTCAGTGACAGCGGGTCCTTTCTGTCTCTGACTTGCAGAAACCACCTGTTAACAATCACATCTAAGTTATGAACTTAGATGTGATCAGTAACAGCTCGATCCTGCGTGTCAGAGACGCACAGGACCCGTTGACACTGAACCCGTCAGTTCCGCTGACCAGTTGGATACAGGTTTCAGCGCTAGATACAGCTGCTCTGTATACAGGATACAAAGCTGCTGTATCTTAAAAAGTAAAAATATTTTTGAATAAAAAGTATATAGAAAGTTGCACCAAACACACTGATACACATTTTTATAAAGAAAAAAAAAATGTACGTTTTTAAAGGTGTACATAGCCTTTAAACAAGGCAGGATAGTATGGTGACAGGATAGTATGGTGAAGCTGAAGCTACAAAGGGCATATAAGGGCAGGTTGATCCAGATTGGATTTGACACCTTCTCATCTGATGCAGAAACATTGTAAAGTATAGGCTTGATACATTGTACATTTCTTCATGTGATAATTTCCAGTTTTTTTCTTCTAAACTGGACAATCTGGCTTAAAGGGGTTTTGCCATATATATTTATGAAGTGCTAACACTTATGTATATTATTACAACAGGAATAGGTGGAGCAAGAAGCTTGTAAAATAGCTGCAGGCTTATCCGATTGAATGGGTGCAAGGACTAGTCTGATTCAATATTACTTAATGGTTATTCCCATCAGACAAAGTGATGGCATGTCGCTAGGATATGCCACCACTTTGCGAACGGTAGGGGTCCAACTGCCGCAACCCCCACAAATCCTGAAGATGAAGGGACGGATTTAGTGCTTCATCCCCTTCAATATTTTTCCCTTCACAGCAGCGCTCCCATCCACCTGGCTGTGCAGGGAACTGCAGCCAGCCCTATTCACTTGAATGGAGCTGTGTTAGCCTCTGTCTTTGGGGTGTTGCCTAGCAATGGCACTTTAAGGCACTGCGGTCCGGTTGCGACTGCTACCTTTGCACCCCATAGCTACGCCCCTGATGCTTCAGTCAAGACCATTATAGTCACCCACCTTGCTGCAGGAGCATGTGTGACATGTTGATGAAACACCACCTACTGCTCTCAGGATTTTTCTTGACAACCGGTGTACTTTATAAAAGGGGATTTTTGGAGGGCAGACTTTACACTTGTTGATCATTTAACCTTGAATGCACAGCAGCCAATGTGCACAGTGTAAAACGAAGAGAAAACATATATTTCCTTCAGATCACCCTTAAAAAACCACTAAAAGATACATTTTCTTCTGTACATTATAATTTCAATATCATCACCTCAGATTTTCTTTACTCAGAAAGGTTAAATTATTAAAGACCTTAGAATAAAACGTCGTGAGTATTCTGCTGCTGTAGAGGTGAAACGCGTTCATCGTGTAGCAATACACATTCCACTTGTAAATTGGTAACAACCTCTACTAAAGGTTAAATGAGACTGTCTGATGTTTGGGACAATGTGTTCTCCTCAAATAGTATAATTCTAGGGTCTGTCCTTTCACTGCGAGTACACACGGAGACAATAGTGGCGCATTTCTTTTCCTCAACGATATTCTGGAAGTGGCTGAAATTTTCTATTGTTTATATCAGTATTCTGTGCCAAGGTATCTGCACTAGACTTTTTTTGTGCTTCTGGCAGAACGTTGTGTTTTAAGACTTTGTCTTGCACACATTTTCCTATCACGTTATAGTCTAACAAGGTGATATGAGTTTATATTTGCTATCCCATGAAGGGATGTTAATATTATGTTTGCACATGTTAAGGTCATGCATTAGGAGAAGCCTGCAAGGAACAAACCCATTTGACTTTCTCAGAGTGACACAATTCTCTCTGGCTGCTGTCCAATACTTAAAAAAAAAAAAAGAAGATCCTGTAGGGACTTCTGCCAAGAAAGCTCAAGGCAAAAGCTCCACCAGCGTTCGGAACATATTCCTATGAAATCATCTGACATCAGAACATTTGAGTCTCGGGCGTCCCGGGTCTTAGCACAAAGTGATCATAAACACATGCGAGAACAGTCTCCAGCAGCATTACTGGGCTGTCTCTTCTGGTTAATTGAAAACTTCAGCAAGATCTAGCTGGCAGATAATGTTGTGTTCTGGCTGTGTGCTACACACTTGTTATCCGACCGTGTTTATGTGCTAAATATGGCGTGTTGTTTTGAATGGTTAAAAGGCCCCTGTGCAGATAAAGATATGGATAGGAAGGAGGGGGCAGCTCTGGCAGGATACGCCAGGATAGCAGCTTTCCCTTGGGCAACTATGCAAGTTGCACAACATACCTTGATGTTTATTATTCTTCTTGGAATATTGATCATAACATAGTCTGCTGACCAGAAGAAGAAGAAAATAAGTTGTTGCTTTCTCTTCTGTTCCTGGGTTACCAGAGTTTATCTCTAAATTACCAGATTAAATTATCAGCCTCCTAATCCAGTGTGTTTTTCTCGGTTTTTCAGCTTCTTCTAATCTCTCTCAGATCTAGACAATAAGCAATTTGCCCATCTGGTCTGTGAGCTGCAGTTGCTAGGGAGCATCCTCATGTATTTCGTTATCACTTTACCATGCCAGACAATTTAGGGTCCTGGAAGATAAAACCTACAAGATAATATAAAGAGGAAGAAAGAAAAGGAAGAGATACGGCAGGTGCTCAGTGCTAGAATATTCCAGATGTGTCAGTGTCACAAGATTTTCATGATAACACAATAGTTGGGTTTAAACATAGACATTTTCTATATGTTTTCGACCTAGATTGTTGGAACATAGAGATAATATTTGAATGCAAATGGTCAAAATCCATATGACCTTGTTCACATAGTGCAGATGTGCTGCAGATTTTGCAAGTATTTAAGCCAAAACCAGGAACGGAACTTAAATAGAAGAAATATATAAAGGAAGGCCTTATAGGTCTGCTCTCCTGGATCTAATTCTGGTTTTACCGAAAAAATGCATGAAAAATCTGGAACATATCTGCACTGTGTGAACAAGACCTTATTGCTACTGCTAATTGTCACATGCAAAAAAAGATTAGTAGAAGGGGAATCGCACTATAGGGGACAGCAAAGATTTGGTATGATTTTTTTCCTGTTCACATCATAACAAATATATCAAATACATAAAAATATCCTATAAATCACCAAGGTCACAGGCTAGAAAAAAAAAAACCTGTGTAGTCTGATCCTGTAGTAATGTATTAGGATCTGTTCACATCACGTCTGAGTCTTCTGACAGACGTATATGTCGGGAGTATTGCCTGATTTATACCTTTGACGTAAGGCCCTGACGTATTGCACTGTATAGGCATACAATGGCATACGTCAGCCATAGGCTTCCATGTAAAAAAAAATGCATACCGCTAGGTATACAGTGTTTTGCACATGGAAAAGCATGGTCGACTACATTTTACTATACAGCATAAAAAAAAAAAGTATACCAATTCATACAAGCCGACAGAGGCCTGAAAGGACACTCTTTTGGCCTCCATCGGGTGAATGAAGCCCTATGGATAAGTTTGGTGTATATGCCAGAGGGGGACACTCTTTTGGCCTCCATTGGGTGAATGAAGCCCTATGGATAAGTTTGGTGTATATGCCAGAAGGGGACACTCTTTTGGCCTCCATCGGGTGAATGAAGCCCTATTGATAAGTTTGGTGTATATGCCAGAGCGGGACACTCTTTTGGCCTCCATCGGGTGAATGAAGCCCTATGGATAAGTTTGGTGTATATGCCAGAGGGGGACACTCTTTTGGCCTCCATTGGGTGAATGAAGCCCTATGGATAAGTTTGGTGTATATGCCAGAGGGGGACACTCTTTTGGCCTCCATCGGGTGAATGAAGCCCTATGGATAAGTTTGGTGTATATGCCAGAGCGGGACACTCTTTTGGCCTCCATCGGGTGAATGAAGCCCTATGGATAAGTTTGGTATATATGCCGGAGAGGGACACTCTTTTGGCCTCCATCGGGTGAATGAAGCCCTATGAATAAGTTTGGTGTATATGCCGGAGAAGGACACTCTTTTGGCCTCCATCGGGTGAATGAAGCCCTATGGATAAGTTTGGTGTATATGCCAGAGCGGGACACTCTTTTGGCCTCCATCGGGTGAATGAAGCCCTATGGATAAGTTTGGTGTATATGCCAGAGCGGGACACTCTTTTGGCCTCCATCGGGTGAATGAAGCCCTATGGATAAGTGTGGTGTATATGCCAGAGCGGGACACTCTTTTGGCCTCCATCGGGTGAATGAAGCCCTATGGATAAGTTTGGTGTATATGCCGGAGAAGGACACTCTTTTGGCCTCCATCAGGTAAATGAAGCCCTATGGATAAGTTTGGTATATATGCCAGAGGGTTTTCCCAGCATCTACACCAAACATAGGTCACAAACGTGATGTGAACATAGCCTTTCTTCAACCCCTCCTACCCCTGCTGCTTGCTAATCTACAAGTAGTAGAAGAGGCGGTGAATGGAAGGTAGTATAGAATATTTTTAATCAAGGCTATTTGCAAGTTGCTTACAGTATGCATACAGATCTTTTTAGTTTAGATATTAAAAAAACTAAAGATGGTTGCAAAGGCATTGCATATCCTTTAAGTTGGTGACAAGATCTTGTTCTCACAATGCAGTTTCAAAAAACAATCTCATGCTAACCCCGGTCTCCGTTGTCATGGTGACACATCCCTCTGTTTCCCCCATGAGACCGCTGCAGCCTGTGCTTGGGACGCGTCGTCATGACTATTTTTTTTTTCTGCTGCAAAAATCGCAAAATTTGCTATTTGTTCAGAGTTTTACCTACCCATTGAATTCAATGGGGAAAACCCGCAAACAGAAAAGCAGCGATTCCGAAGCATAAATTTACATGTAGCGGATTAAAAAAACGCACCACAGGTCAATTTATGAACGGTTTATCGGCTGATTTTTTACGCAGCGTGTGGATGAGATTTGTTCAAATCTTATCCGCTCTGCTGCTACTGTATCATGCTGCGGATTTTCCGCAATTAAATCCATTGCAGAAAATCTGCAGTGTTTACGCTACGTAAAGATCCACTCTTGGCTCTGGCTTAAAAACGGCATCAAGCTACATCCTGTGAATAACACCTAACAGCAGGGGCATTGTTAGGGTCTTAAAAGATCAGGGGCACAAGCCCCGAGACATATCTTTACCCCCCTATGAAATTGAATTTTTTTTCATACATATCGGCGATAGCATATATATAAGGGCTTATTCAGACGAGCGTGTACGTTTTGCGTCCGCAAAATAAGCGACCATATTTCATGCATTTCTGTTCCGTGTGGCATCAGTTTTTATTTCTCATCATTTCTTTAGCAACTGGTGTGTGAAAAACACGGCCAGCACACAGATGTCATCCGTGTGCTGTCCGTGTTTTTCGCGCACCCACTGACTTCAATGGGCAACGCGGTCCGCAAAAACTAACCAAAATAGTACATGCAGTGAGTTTCACGCAACGGACACACGCTGCGTGAAAGACCACGGACGTCTGAATAGCCCCAATGAACTGCATAGATCCGTGTGCTGTCTGTTTTTTTAACGGACAGCACACGAACGTGAATACGCATCTGAATAAGCCCTAAAACTAAATCTCCTATAGCTACATTACTGGATAGAATTGGATGCATTGTCTCAGCAGACAGTATCATACATGATAAGCTTAGATACATGGCCCCAGCAGACAGTATCACACATGATAAACTTAGATACAAGGCCCCAGCAATAAGTATCCTTGTAATAAACCTCTGGAGCAAATTTGGCATTTCTGGGGCCCCAAGCAAAGTTATGTCTAGGGGTTCTAATCAAAGACACCTGTAGAGAATGCCCCACACAATGCCCCCTGTATATTATGTCACAATCCCCCTGTAAGGTTCCACACACCGTCCCCCTGCAATAAATCCCCCTTTTTAGACAGTGCCATGCAGTCCCCTGTAGGTAGTCTCACATACCCACCCTTTGTAGATAGTGCCATACAGCCCCCCTTAGAGATAGTGCCACACAGCCCCCCTTGTAGACCGTGCCACACAGCGCCCTTGTAGATAGTTCCACACAGCCCACCTCTTGTAGATAGTGCCACACAGCCCCCCTTGAAGATAGTGCCACACAGCCCCCCTTGTAGATAGTGCCACACAGCCCCCCTTGTAGATTGTGCCCCCAAACAAACAAAAACATAGACTCACTTAGCCCCGTTCTCCCGATAAACGGAGCTCATCAGTCCCCTGAGCCCTGCAGCCCACGAGTTACCGAGATGAAACCCTTGCGTAGTCTGGTGCGATCCAATTATGTAATTGCGTCGGCCTGCGCAGGGATCCTGTCCCAGGGTCTTATAGGTTGAAAGCCCAACGTGGCCTTTAGCCTAGTGAATGGCAGATCATGGAGCAAGCTCACTGCTCCGCCCACTGGCGTAGCTATAGGGGTCGCAGCAGTCGCAATTGCGACCGGGCCCCGAAGCCAGGGGGGCCCACAGCCCCCCGCACCACATCAATAAAAAGTTACTATAGTAACTCGGGCCGCGGGCCCCTGTTACTATAGTAACAGACTGTACTTACCTTCCTGGTTCCGGATCGCAGCGGAGGTCCTGACGTCAAGCGCTGTGCGCAGCGCATGACGTCACAGCGCTATGCGCCGCGCACAACATCGAGAGGACAGAACTTCCGCCGCGGCTGAAGATGAAGGTAAGATTAATAGCCCTGAATGGCGGGGTTCGACTCCCGGGACCCGCCAATCAGCTGTTTTGAAGGGGCCGCAGCACTCGTACGAGAGCTGCTTCCCCTTCATTCCGGTCACTTCATTCCGGTCACACTGTGAATCGGTGTCGGCGATTCACAGTGTGAGCGAGTAGTGAAATGAAGGGGAAGCAGCTCTCGTACGAGTGCTGCGGCCCCTTCAAAACAGCTGATTGGCGGGTCCCGGGAGACGGACCCCAACACATCAGCTATTGATGGCCTATCCTGAGGATAGGCCATCAATGTTTAGGGACTGCACAACCCCTTTAAGCCTACGATGTAGCAGGCTTAGAGGGCCCATGAGACAGGATCACAGATTGTGTGATCCTGTCTGCTGGGCCCTGTATCTAAGCCAATCACATGGTAGGCTTAGATACATGGCCCATGTGTGATCCTGTCTGATGGGCCCTGTATATAAGCCTACCACACTGTAGGTTTAGATACAGGGCCCCAGCACACAGTAATCTTATACTGTATAACATTACTGTCTGCTGGACCCTGTATCTAAGCCTACCTTGTGGTAGGCTTAGATACAGGGTCCCACAGACAGTATCAAACATGGGCCCTGTATCTAAGCCTAACACACGTGTTACTAATCGTTTTTTTTGTGTGTTTTCTTACAGGTTCGGTCGTTGGACTACGTCGGATTCCAGGACTATTTCGATGACAGCTTTTTTTTTTAATCAATAAAATGGTTAATGAGGGTTGTGTGTTTTTTTTTTATTTCAATAATATATTTTTTCTATGTCTTTTTGTTTTTCTTTAAACTATATTACTACCGCCTTAGTAATGGCCGCCGGCTGATTGACAGCATCCATTGCTAAGGCGGGGCTTAGTGTTAGCCGGTGCAGAGGCTAACACTAAAGCCCTTTATTACCCCGGTACCCACCGCCACCAGGGGTGCTGGGAAGAGCCGGGTACGATCCAGTACTTGACCATCTGTAGTGATGGTCGGCCACTGGGGTGGCCGCAGGCTGGTATTATCATGAGGGGAAAGGCCAAAAACAGTGGCCCTTCCCACCCTGGTGATGCTAGGCTGCTGCTGCTTTATTGTATCTGTCTGGTTATGAAAAATGGGGGGGACCCCACGTCATTTAAAAAAAATAATAGTAATAATAATTGGAAAGAACGATGTCGGGGTCCCCCTCAATTTTCATAACCAGCCAGATACAACACAGCAGCAGCAGGCAGCATTACCAGGGTGGGAAGGGCCACTGTTTTTGGCCTTCCCCAGCCTAATACTACCATCCTGCGGCCACCCCGGTGCCTGCCTGTCACTACAGATGGACGGGTACTGGTTCGTACCCGGCTCTTCCCAGTACCCCTGGTTGTGGTGGGTACCGGGGTAATAATGGGGGTTAGTGTTGGCCTCTGCACTGGCTAACATTAAGCCCCGCCTTAGTAATGGAGGTTGTCAATCAGCCAGCGGCCATTACTAAGGCGGTGATAATAAAGTTTAAAAAGATACAAGCACATAGAAAAAATATTTTATTGAAATAAAAAAACACAACCCTCATTAACCATTTTATTGAGAATAAAAAAACGCAGTCATTGAAGTCCTCGTATCCGAATTCCAACAACCGAACCTGTAAAAAACACAAACACACAAAAATAATTAGTAACACATAAAGAAGCAAAATTATTATTCTTACCTTTCCTGGGTCCAGCGCTGGAGCCGCAATGTCAGCGAGCTGAGTCCTGTATCTAATCCGATCATGTGTGATACTGTCTTCTGGGCCCTATATCTAATCCAACCATGTGTGATACTGTCTGCTGAGCCACTGTATCTAATCCTATCATGTGTGATACTGTCTGCTGAGTCCTGTATCTAATCCGATCATGTGTGATACGGTCTGCTGAGTCCTGTATCTAATCCGATCATGTGTGATACTGTCTGCTAGGCCCTATATCTAATCCAATCATGTGTGATAATGTCTGCTGATCCACTGTATCTAATCCTATCATGTGTGATACTGTCTGCTGAGCCACTGTATCTAATCCTATCATGTGTGATACTGCCTTCTGAGCCACTGTATCTAATCCTATCATGTGTGATACTGTCTGCTGAGCCACTGTATCTAATCCTATGATGTGTGATACTGTCTGCTGAGCCACTGTATCTAATCCTATCATGTGTGATACTGTCTGCTCAGCCACTGTATCTAATCTTATCATATGTGATACTGTCTGCTGAGACCAATGTATCTAATCCTATCCATAGTTGATAGGGTCATAGTGCTATAGATATGCTATGCTGTCTCATATACACACATATATTTTTTGGGGGGTATATGTATTGGGGCTATTTCCCCTGACGTTTTAAGACCTTTGTGACGCCCTGGCTTCTAGTGCGCATTTTTGGGTCACTTAGGAGACCCAGCGATGCAGCTGAGAGCTGCGGACCGTCGGCCATGAGAAGTTTGCGGGGGGGCCCAATAAGAACTTTTGCATCGGGGCCCATGAGCCTCAGCTACGCCCCTGGCTCCGCCATAGTATTCAATTGTATCTGCGTCCTGTCGCCTGTCCTGCCTGCCTCCTGCTCCACCAACGGACTCCTGCACGGACGCTCCCCTACACCAACGAGTGATCTAATGCAGCAACAGCAACCCTTTCCCATCTCTCTCTCCCTATTCCCCGAGAGCAAACCTTTCACCCCTGTCCTAGCTCTCCCCTACACTACAGCAACATCCTGAGTTAACCCTTTGCCTCACATCCCCTGAGTCACTAGTTAACCCTTGCTGCCCCTGGTCCCTGAGTTAACCCTTGAACCCTTGCTGCCCCTGAGTTAACCCCTGCTGCCCCTGAATCCCTGAGTTAACCCTTGCTGCCCCTGAGTTAACCCTTGCTGCCCCTGAGTCCCTGAGTTAACCCTTGCTGTTGTATCCCTGGTTAACACTTGAACCCTTCCCATTGCTAACCCTTTACCACCATTTACCTGCATATCCCTTGGTACACATTGTTAACCCTTTACCTCATTAACCCTTAGTGTACAGGGACAGTTATATTAGGAGGGAGTGGGACAGAAATAGTGAGCGTGTATTATACTATAACGTATCTTTATATGTATGTTTAGGTAAGCGGGTGGCGGTATAGATTGAGATTGTTATACCGTGTTTATACTGTACCACGTATAGTGTCAGTGTATTCAGTAGATATGAAGTTATTATGTGTATTGGGATACACTGATATTATACTGTGATTATTTACTGTGTTTAGTGTATTTTATATATGAGAGCGATTACTGTGTGTTAATAAAGATCTTTATTGCTTACAATCGTTTTCCCTTAATGAGTAGCAAAGCAATTAGATTGACGTTAGTATAAGAAAAAGGTGGGGGAAGTAGGCAAAACCCTAGTGACCCTGATTATAAAAGAGGTAGTAATAGTGGGTGACACTAGTAAGTGAACCCCGTTATTACCCCACCCCCTTTTACAGAGGACTACTTCGATGATGGCGTTTTTTTATTCTCAATAAAATGTTTAATGAGGGTTGTGTGGTGGGGTTTTATTTCTATAAAATATTAATAGCGGCAGTCGCCCGGGGATCCGGGACCCTGAAAGCTCGGTACTAGCGACGCCACTGCGTCAATAAAATGATAATCTAGAAGCAAATATTTATGGCCTAGCTGATCTTTAACCATCATGAAGTATATTTATGTGGTGCCTTTTGGATTATTTCATGACAAACTGCACTAAACGGCTTTTGTTTTATATTTTTTTAACACAAGCAGTTACGTAACACTTTACAAATAACTATATCTACCATATAAGCCTTGGAAGGGACAAATCTAGGGCAACGCTAAAGCATAAGAGAAAAATAACATCCCTTTTCTCCTTTTTGCTGGTAGTCCGTTCCAGTTAACCAGCTGTGCACTGAAAATATTTGGTTGACATTCTAGCACGAAGGAGACACGAATATAGGTCATATTTACCATAACAATTTACAATGCATGCTCTCCGCTTTGGATAGCTATGAATGATCTGAATGTCCCCCTACATCCAGTTTTCACTTTCCACAAAGTTAATTCTTTTGTATTTAGAATTTTTCTAACAATCTATTTGTACATAGCTGAAGTGGTTTCTTGTGAGTGACTGTGGGTGGTTCGCATGCACTGAAGCGATGATCTTTACAGTTAGGTATTATCTGATTTACATTACACACTGCAAGGCAGCTGGGATTCCAATGGCCCTTGGGCGTTAGAACGTAGCTCCTAGTCCTGCCTATTTCATAAAGAATGTTGTTTTTGCTCTATGGGTTGCCGTTTGCACACAATACATTTTTATTAAAAACAAACTGAATAAAGCAAAATTTCACAAAATTATATGTCACAAAATTAAAGTCTGCACACATTTTTTTTGACCGAATGCAACTTCGTAGCAAATTAAACTTTTTTTAAACAGATTGCTGTTTGGTGGCACAGAATAATATTTCAGGCCATATAATATTACTTTGTGACACAGAATTGACAGTAGTTTTGTGAAATATGGGTTTTTAGCATTTATGTATTTTATGTTTACAAAATTCATTTATACTACAAAAAAAGTACTGCCTGCAACATCCAGAGAACTGCAGGGCGGTAGTTGCCCAGGATTGGGCATTCATGTAATAAATGTGCAACCCTATTCAGGAAGTCCTGTGGGAAATTTGAAAATGTGCTTCTTTCCCAGCAAACCTCTTTGAAGGCACCAGTTGCTTTGTTACACTAACCGCAAAATGCTTCCTAATTTTTACAATAATTTTTTTCGGTACTTACACGGAACCAACTTCTTCCGCAGAGCTTTACACAGACTGCAATCACTCAGTTCCTGTCTTCAGTGGTGCTGATAACATATTGGAAAGTTTTTGGCATGGAAGAATGGGACTTTTTTTTAAAGGCATTATAAAAAGTCATTTCATATTGCTAAAATGGGGCTTTTATGCAATTCCCTGAACATTGGGTGACCAGGAGTGTAGGGCCCTGTAACTGGACCTCCACCAATCAGAAAGTGATAGCATATCTTTGCATTATACCATCACTTTCTATGAATGTACAAGCCCTATATAAGTTTTAGCATTATATAAAAGTAAATAAAATATATTAATGAGCTGTCTAGCAGGATTACTTTAGCCAAGGCTATCAAAATGTACCCCCTCTGTTGACAGGGTTTTAAAATCCTTATGGATGTACTTCCTTTGGAGGCAGCAGTCTGTTGTCAGACTACTACAGACTTCCAGACTACAGTCTATATACAGTGCACATGAGTACAATGTGTAATTATCAAAGGCAAGTATTTTAAGGAAAAGCTGGTAAAGCAAATTCCTTGCCTCCATACAGTACCATATTATGCTTCTAGAAGAGAATAGCTCAGTAATACGGCACCCAATAGATCATGTCTGTATGAAATAGGTGGCATATAAATGTACAGTAGGGCCCAGGGTTGGACTGACCTACCAGAAAACCAGAGGATCTTGTGACACAATAATGGGCCCTTAATACGGAGCCCAAAAGAGCAGCAGAAGTCAATGCATTTGGAGCTGACTTTGGAGCCAACTACTTGCAACTAAAGTCTATTTCTTATGGTTGATCCACAAATAAGACCTGATAGACCTAATAACAAAGTTTGTAATTTAATTAAAAGTGGACTTGCACATTTTCTGTATAGATGGAAAGAGGAATAATTTGGTTTGGTGGGCCCAAGGAACCCCAGTCTGATGTCGCTAAACTCTGGATGCTGTACTATGGCTCCATACAACTTCACTTCGAGCTGTAACACAGCCATGTGCCTGAGCCCTTAAATTATATGTTCTAGAAAATGTGAGGATTTAAAATAAAATAGTTAATTATGTTCAACAACCAAATTTGTGCGTATCTTTGGAAAACAGATGACAATGGTAGTCTGACTGTACACATGGCTGGCTGGCTGGCTGTACACATGGCTTCCTTGGTGGTCTGTTCTGCCCATTAAATCAATTACTTTGAATGTTTTGAACTATTATTTGCGAAGCCACACCAAGCATAACAATATTCATGTGTGTGGCAAGTAGAACATTTACTGTGTCTATGCCACATAGATTGTTGTCTTTATGCATATGCTATCCTCATAATCATTACCAAAACCCAATATCACCACACTGGCCACACTGCAATAATAATTTGAATGTATAAGACATAAATTGCTATCCACTCTTTCCTAAATATATTGTTGGAATGAACTTTAATTCTGCTTTGAAGATGGCAAGAAAGAATGTAAGTGTAGTAACATATATAGATGTCGTACTGTCCTGGACCCGGCGGAGAGCCATGCTAGAGACGTGCTTCCTGGCACCTAAGCAAGACTAAGTAAATCAGGCAGAGGGCAACCCAGTCGGCTGAGTATGTACAGCTTGTATGTATATATTTACATCTGTAGGAAAAGAAGAACTCACTGTTTTCCAACTGGCATAGTTCTGGCGGCTCCACATTGACATGTTTTCCTATTCTGATTAATTGTCTAACCACATTACCTAGCATACAGAATTCATTGAATACATGTTGCCTAAACAGTTCTTATTTATGATTTATACAAATGAAGCAGGAAATAATGATATTGAAACAGAGACACTTATATCACTCTTACAACCAGACACCCTTTTTAAAACTCTCCTAACAGAAAAATCTGCATCATTTCAATGGTGTAATAACAAGGTGTGCAATAATATTTTTTTCTTTAGATGCCTTCCCCCAAGTTTGAATATTTTAAATATATTCTGTAAAAAAATAGCACCATAATCTGTTGTAGTTACTATCAGTGTGTTCACACTAGTGTTTATCTTCTGTAAAAACACATGCCGTTCAGCTAGAACATTAAAACCACCTGCCTAATATTGTGTAGGTCCCCCTTGTGTCGCCAAAACAGCTCTGACCCGTCGAGGCATGAACTCCACGAACCTCTCAAGGTGTCCTGTGGTTTCTGGACAAGATATTAGCAGAAATGTATCCTTTAAAGTGGTTGACTAATTTATAAAAATGTAACTGAACTTCTCTAAATTGTATTGTTGTGCACATATATGTGTAAGGCCTCATGCACACGACCGTAGCCGTGTGCACGGCCGTGATTTTCGGGTCGGCCGGCTGCGGACTGTCAGCGGACTGTCAGCCGCAGGCCGCCCGCAAATCGCGGGACATGCACATGGCCGCCGCCATTGTTTTCAATAAGCCCGGACCGTAATAAGACATGCCCGTTCTTTCTGCGGTCCGGGCTCCCGGGCCGTGCAAGGACCGCAAAAACTACGGTCGTGTGCATTGCCCCATAGAAAAGAATGGGGCCGCAATTCTCCCGTGGATTTTCGGGGGAATTGCGGCCGCAAAAACACGGTCGTGTGCATGGGGCCTTAATCTCATCAGACATTACCCCAGCTGCTCGCAGAAGGCACACGGCTGCCTATGTATCAGCTAAGTAAACATGTCGTCATACACATAGGGCGCAAGAAGGTGGAGGTCACGTGATTTACTCATGTGTCCAGACCATTCCTGGATACATCCTCTTCTGCGCAGGCGCTGAACGGTAACGAAATGTGTTCAGCGCATGCGCAGAGAAGAATTAATCGATACCCTATTTGTTTAAGGAAGGGGGCCCTCATTCTGGCTAATCTACATCAATTAGCCAGAGAAAGAGAGTAGCATATATATATATATATATATATATATATATATATATATATATCCTCTCTCTCCTCTCTATCGTCTCTCTCCTCTCTATCGTCTCTCTCCTCTCTCTCGTCTCTCGTCTCTCTCTCCTCTCTCTCTCTCTCTCCGATTATCCAAATTTAAAAGTGGACAACCCCTTAAATCTCATTTTGTATTCACATACTATTTCTATTTATGACTTAAAATGTATGATTTAAAAATGGGGGCAGCCTATTGATAAAAGAGGGTACACACAGCCCATTACTATTATCACAAATATGAAAGATATAGAACTAGACAAATTAGATTCCAAATGTATCAGCTAATGGAAGTGCAAATAGAAAAAAAACACCCATGTAATGTCATCATAAGTACAGGGATGAGACTTGGGACATGACAGATAGCGGAGACCTGAAGTCCTATGTGTAAAACATGTGTCCTCCCTCTCAACGATGGAGACGATTATAGAAATGCGCTCGCTCCACCTCTTTATTTTATCTGTATAATCTTTAACTGATCTTGATCCTCAAATCTCAATGTTCCCCTTGTTTAAATAATAGTGCAAAGTAAGCATATGATGTCACCGAAGAGCATTTGATCTGAACACTTGTAGTTTCATAATTTACGGTTACTGAGTTAGCATGACACAGCAGAAAGGAGTTCTACCTTTGCAAACATTCTAGCATTCCTGTGTTAAACTGTAACTTTAGACACTTCATACGTGTGAATGAGTATATCCAGTAGGCATTACATTGCCATATATAGAGTATATCGGACATGTATTAGAAATCAAGCCATTCTGGCACTAGTATTGGTTATATTAGTTACCGGATGTGAAAGGCAATAAAAGCTAGAGAAAGTCCTAGTCACTCAGCATTCCTCTATGGATTGCACAACAAACTCTCAGTGTGTCTCAACATTCCACCTAAGAATCTCAAAGTGTCTCGACATTCCATTTAAGAACCTCCCAGTAGCAGAGCATTCCAAACATCATCCAAATCAGTTAAAACGATACAATGTAGGTGGCCTCCGGAAAATTATCTATTTAGCTGTCTCTTGTGACTAATTGTCCTAGATTATGTTCCCTGTGTCAGCTCACTTAGGCTGTGTTCACATCACCATCGCATTCCGCTGAGGGGTTCCGTCAGAGGTTCCGTCGGGTTAACCCCTCAGCGGAAAGGTAAATGCAAACCTCAGCTTCCGTTTCCCTCGCCATTGAACTCAATGGTGACGGAAACATTGCTAATGGTTTCCGTCCGTTGTGACAGGGCATCCGTAGTTTTGACGGAATCAATAGTGCAGTCGACTGCTGTGGGTGATGTGAACAGGCCCTAACTGCAGACCATTTAGAATATATAGCAGTATGTTGCAGTGGTGAATATATGTATTGTATTATTCTAAAAGAAAATTTTAAAGGGTTTTGTCTCACTAAGACAACCCCATTCCATATACCCTCATATCAGTGGTGAGGCCATTTATGGCAGCTGTCTGGGGCCCGAGGCTCCTTGGGGCCCATGGCCGCCTTATGAATAAAAGTACATTGCAGCTTTGACACGTTTTTTGCTGTGAATCGTGGCAAAAAAAACACGACAAGACTGCTTTTTGTATGGAGCGCATGAAGGGGGAGTTTCTAGAAGCTGAAAATCCCCCTGTGGCAAGGGCCGGAAGACCCTTATATACTATGGGACTCAATTGTATGGATGCGGATACAATTGACAGCGCTGTTTCCTTCCCCACAATTTGGTGCTTTTTTGTGATGCACGCGGCACAATGACATCATTGCACTGCCTGCGTGCTCCGCTGGAGTAGGCCTGATTAGGCCTGCATCGCTGGAGGAGAGTACAGCGCGGGAACAGGGATGCGTGGCACTATCTACAAGGGACACTGTGGTACTATCTACAAGCGACACTGTGGCACTATCTACAAGGGAGCAGTGTGGGACACTATCTACAAGGGAGCAGTGTGGGGCACTATCTACAAGGGGCACTGAGTGTGGCATTATCTACGCTAGTTTTTACACTACCAGTAGAAGTAAACACATCCACTAGCCTAGCCCTTTTTTTTTTTATTAGAGTTTGTAATATAAATAGCTAGGCTGGTGTATAAGTGCACATACTTGGAGGAGTTGTGCCACATAAATGGTAGCTGCAGTACCTTGAGAATAGAGACATAACTTGTAGCCACTGGTCCCCAATGCAAAATCTTTAACAGAGCCTCTCTCCTACCATGAGCCATTTAAAATACTGGTGTCGTCTTATGCGGCAGAAGGCTTTTGGCCCTCTTTACACAGCTGTCCTAGGTGCGACTGCTACCTCTGCACCACTTATATCTACACTCCTGATTGATAACCGTCTATTCATATTTAAGTGTGGGGGAGAATTCCCAAGTCTTAAAAGGGGGCTCTGATGAATATTTTGTATACTTGTACATCCCAGAATATAGTTCATTTATTTATGCACCATGCCTTTTAACGCCTTGTTTTTATCCCCTAGGTGACATTCCACAAAAGTGGCCTCACCAGCCTGTCATTTTTTAATGTTGTGCAGCTATTGTGTTTATTGCACTGTAATGTAACTTCTGTCATAGCAGCTGCAGCGGATGATTTGGCTCGCTGGTGGTCTAAACTACTTGCCTTCAGGATACACGTCCTGGACACAATCTCTGTTAATGTTTTGCTGTGCCATAACACCGCCAAGATGTCGCAGCGTGGCTATGAGTAGTCCCGGTGAGGGAGAAAAGAAAGTTACTGAAACTACGTGGGATGCGACTACACAAGCTGGTGGACCGCAGTCTGTGGGTCCTGGAGCCAAGTGGGGGTGACAGGCAGGAGCCTCCCTGTGTGTTTGCAGTGTCGTTAGAGCTGTGGTCAGTGGGTGACGGGTAGGAGCCGCCCCATGTGAGACAGTGAAGCGAAAGTCACTTGTATCTGTGTCCTCTAGTAGATATAAATGAATATTATAAGCTGCTGCTACCTCTCTGAGGGTGCGGCGGCACCACTGAAACCAGCCACTGCCTCCCCCTCTTGCACTAATTGTTCCTGCGTCTATAGCACGCAGATACAATTACATGCACTAGCGCTGGATGCCCGGGCACGTTCCGTGGCCGACCAATCAGCGCCTTACAATGACGCTGATTGACAGGGCAAAATGACTTGCCCCGCCAATCAGCGCCTTTCAACGATGCTAGCGGCACGAGGACTTCATCGCGCCGTTTCCATCATTCAGCCCCAGCAGACCTGCTTAGAAGAGAGTAGGCCTGCATTCCCACCGGATGACACGGGAACGGGATCATGTGAGTATGTAAAGTTTTTTTTTTTCCTAATAAAACTGTGAGTGACATTATCTACAGGGGGGGGGGCTCTATCTACATGGGGGGGTCTATATGTGGGGATGTGGAGCACTATATACAGGGAGCTATATTTAGGGCACTATATACGGGGTGGGCTATATGTGGGACACTATATACATGGGTGGGCTATATGTGGAGCACTATCTACAGGGGTGGGCTATATGTGGGACACTATATACAGGGATGGGTTACCTGTGGGGCACTATCTGCAGGGGTGGGCTACATGTGGGACACTATATGCAGGGGTGGGTTACCTGTGGAGCACTATCTACAGGGGTGGGCTATATGTGGGGCACAATATACAGGGGGGCTATATGTAGGGCACTGTCTACAGGGATGGGCTATATGTGAGGCACTATCTATAGAGGGAGCTATATGTAGGGCAGGACGGTGGCTCAGTGGTTAGCACTATTGCCTTGCAGCTCTGGAGTCCATATGTGGGCACTATCTACGGGGGCTGTATGAGGGGCACTATCTATGGGAGCTACAGAGGCTCTATGGGGGTCACTATCTACAGGTGGGCTATGGGGACACTATCTACAGGGGGCACGATGTGTGTGTGTGGGACACAGTGTATGGTACTATTAAAATTAGAGGTGAAAGGTATGGCGCTATTATATTTAGGGGTGTTGAGAATTTTATCTTCGTTTAAAGGTGCAGAAATGTTTGGGAAGTGAGAAGCTGAAGACATCTGAGGGGAAAACTGCAGAAATGGGTTGTGGCCGGGAGAAGGCGCCATAGAAGTCTGGACCGGATGGAGAAGAAAAGAGAAAAAGAACTAGAATCTGAGACATCACCGGTGAGTCACTTAATGTAAATGTTTATTCTGTCTCTAATCAGTAATGTAGTCACTGTATGATCTGCAGTGAGATGATGGGTGGTATGTTGTTTTTTTTTGTGAAACAGCAACTCCCAGCATATCTTTACCATTGTTCGGGCCATGCTGAGAGTTGTAGTTTTACGCCATACAAACCTATACGGCAAGGGTTGCACTAAATCGAGCTGTATTTGTTCTGGTGCTGTATATATGTACTGAGCTTAGTTCTGGTGCTGTATATAAGTACTGAGCTTGGTTCTGGTGCTGTGTATATGTACTGGGCTTTTTTCTGGTGCTGTATATATGTATGAGCTTGGATCTGTTGCTGTATATATGTACTGAGCTTTGTTCTGGCACTGTATATATGTACTGATCTTGGTTCTGATGCTGTATATATGCACTGAGCTGTAATTATATAGGATATATTTATAAGAACAAAATTGCAGGGCATATGAAAATGTTTTCAATTCATTGTATATTTAATGGGAACCTGTCTGGTAATTTTAACCCCTTGAACCGCGACCATGCAGTAATACATGACCTGACAATGTTTTTTTCAGATGAAGCAAAATCTATAAAATCAACTTTTAAAACAGCACACATTATATGCTAATTACTCCTTAAAGGGTTATGGGGTGGTGCCACTATCCTGAAGAGTCACATTGTCCTGCCTCCAAACCCACTTTTCCATGTTTGATTGACATCCCCCTGGCTGATACAACTTTTTTAGATGCGCCATTGCCTTTTACTACTTGGGCACGCACCGTGCAGCGATGTGTACTCTGCCTGGCTTCATCGCTGCACTGCCCATGCCAGGGGAGTACAAAGCAAGGGCGCATCCGCAAGGGTTTGAGGAGGCTGGTAGTGATGTAGAACAGCGAGGGGATGAAAATCAAAATCTGGGGGGCGCCATTTCAATTTTTGTCTCAGGCAGCAGTAAAGCTATAATCGTCCCTGAGACTGCAGGCTACTTTAGGCCTGCTGCCTATTAGGTGCTGGAAGACTCACTGCGCAGGCCGGCATGATGACGTCACTGCATCATGCTGGTCTGCGCATGTGTCCCGACCAGAGCCTGTGCAGCGCTCCGTTCGTTGCAAGAATTAGACAAGGTAGGTGCAATATATTTTTTTGTGGGGGGCTGTATGGCACTATATCCAAGGGGGGAGCAGGGTGGTACTATATACAAGGGTGGAGCAGGGTGGCACTATATTCAAGGGGGAGCAGGGTGGCACTATATTCAAGAGGGGGAGCAGGGTGGCACTATATACAAGGGGGAGCAGGGTGGTACTATATACAAGGGTGGAGCAGGGTGGCACTATATTCAAGGGGGAGCAGGGTGGCACTATATTCAAGAGGGGGAGCATGGTGGCACTATATACAAGGGGGAGCAGGGTGGCACTATATACAAGGTGGAAGCAGGGTGACACAATATACAAGGGGGAGCAGGGTGGCACTATATACAAGGGGGGAGCAGGATTCTATATACTAGGGGGGCTGTGTGCCACTATATACATGGGGGGGCTGTGTGGCACTGTACACAAGGGGGGGCTGTGTGGCACTATACACAAGGGGGAGCTGTGTGTCACTATATACAAGGGGAGCTGTGTGGCCCTATATACAAGGAGTTGCTGTGTGGCACTACTAAGGGCAGCTGTATGACACGACTAAGGAGGGCTGTGTGGCACTATCTACTAGGGGGCTGTGTGTGGCACAATCTACAGGGGTCTGTGTGTGGCACAATCTACTAAGGGGGGGGGCTGTGTGGCACTATATACAAGGGGAGCTGTATGGCGCTATCTACAGGGGGGACTGTATGGCACTATCTACAAGGGGGAGGTAGGGGGCCCTATCTACAAGTGGGGTGTGACACTATCTACAGGGGGGCTGTATGGCACAATCTACAGGGGCACTATCTATAAGGGGGGCTGCGTGTGGCACCTAGGGAGGACCCCAGTCAAAAGTTTGCTATGGAGCCCAGTCTTTCCTAGTTATGCCCCTGAATATCATGTTATAATCTAGTGGGGTGGTTTTCAATATGTTGCTGTGAACCTACTACTAGCATGTCCTGCCAGCCTGCAGCACAGTATGAGATGTAACTTAACAACAGCCTGGTGCCACAGGTTTTAGGCTATAGATCCAGTGGACACAATCTGCCATTCACATCACATGGTACATAGCACCCCCCAGGCTAGAATGGGGCACTGCAACAAAAATGTCATGCCAGCAAGTAAAGGTAGCTGTTAAATCCATATTGTATATTGTCGGCATATTGAAACAAAAATAATATTCTAGAAATGTTTATTTTAGGCTGAATACCTGTTTTGAAGGGGACACCTAAGGGATTTATTATTTTATAGCACGGATTAGAACATTAAAGAAGTGATCTGACTGGTTCTGGTCATAAATGTGTACACATGTGTAGTACTTAACAGCAATGCTCATGAAATAAATAACTAGACACATAGTAGCAAAAATTGGCGTAATTGTATTCAAAATAATGTGGTACTAAATATTTATCAAGCCTGCTGACACTTTTTTAATTATACTAGAAAAGTCGGCATGGCTTTCAGGTTGTACCCAATGTGACTGATATTCCGCTGCTATTCCTTTCAGAAAAGACATGTGCTGTGCTGGATTAGCGTGCCTGCTCGGATTACAGGCTGGCGTGCCGTGTTCGTACATGTGCCCCATTAGTAATTACAAGTGCACCTACATAAGGAGACACAGTTATATACAAGGATTGAATAAAAAAATGTTACCCTACAAGAACTGAATGTGTTTTCTGCAGAGCATAGTGGAAAATGGGAGAACAAAATAAAAACGAACACATTTTGTTTACTAAGGGAAAGTGGGGGTAAACATGTTTTTTGCTCTGCTTCCATGTATTGAATTCCTTCCTGCTAGTACAACAACATGAAAACATATCCCATGGCTTCTCGTCGGTTTAAGGGAAATTCTGATGTAATATCTGAGCAATGTTGTAATCACTATATTCCTGAAAATGCTAAGTCACCGTCAGCTGATTTATAGTACAATGTGACACGAGCTCATTTTGGATAGTCACATGTCCAGCTTCCCTCGCTGCTGAATAAAGTTCATGCCAGTGCTGCAAACTGCCAAATGCAATATATATCTATATATTATCTATAGTTCGTATGTGTTGCCCTTCCTATACACATGGAGCAGAAATCACTATAATGCCTATAAGCCTATCTATTTTGTTAGCCTGTATATAATCATATTGTACTATACATGCATATCTGCAGATTATTGGCAATATTGCTTTAGATCTCGTGGTCATTCTATGTTGAAATGAAGGGAAGTTACTAAAACGTAATAGTCTCCCACAGATCAGCATGTGACATATCCTGTTGACTTGTCATTAAGGTCCCTTTAACTTTGATCCTATGATTGTATATGAAAAATATTACACTGCCCTTCGTTACTTCTAATATCCTTTGCCACTCTTTTATATTATAGCAATACACAAGCTATGATTAAGGACCCTAGCGGTCTGAAACGCGTAAGCGTGGTCCCGCGATTGTTGTTTTATCCCTTTTTTAATATGACCTAATAAAAATTGAATTTTTTTATCATTTGAGTGCTGGATCTGCCTTTCCTACACACCATTTTTGTTAATACACAAGTGTATATATAGAGATAGGCTTTGTAGGAAAAAACGAAATAGGCCCCTCTTCTGGTTCTATCCACCATTTATACCTCCCCTTCTTTCAGCACTGGAGGCAGTTTTGGATTAGGGTTCATTGGACCCACCACAGGAAATAATTGTAAACTTTTTCATTACCATTGCACATGCAGGACATATCAATAAGGGCAAATTGATTATTTGTGAATCGACTAAGAAATAGGCACTAGTGCAGTGATAGGCTCCAAATTCAGTTTCAACTAGTGTTTTCTTCTGCTGGAACCCTTTATTTTGCCAGAGCCTGGACCCATCAGAGAATCTTCTAGTACTTTGCTAAGCCAATCCGACCCTGCTAGAGGAATTTTAGCTGCTCCCATCCCTACATCAAGGACCCCACTCCAGCTGGATAGGCTACTTCTATGGCATGTATGTCTTTGGCGGTGCTTCGTTTTGAAATCCAGTTTTTCACTTTTGTATAAAGATGCACTCCATGACATCTAAAATATTTGTTGCTTGTCTATATAATTCTGTAGGTAGACAATGTTAAGTACAGGAAAGCAACCTGTTGACGATCCCTGGTTTCTCGAAAGCAGGATGTAGTGTTGCAATAGTGATGTGAGAGTTACACAAGTGATAGTTGTGGTATCAGACACCCATCCCCCTAGAAAGGGTTGAATTCTGCCTGGCAGCTAGGCCGTACTCCATCTGCCGTCATGCATAATGAGTTAGAGCCCGATCTCTGGCACATGCCAAGACTTATTCCCCTTTTCACTCTGATTACTATGTCAGCTTTTTATTGTTCTTTACTAATGGCCTTACAAAGATCCTGCCGATTTCCTTTGTGACCACAGTGGGGCCAAATGAGGAAAGCCTTAATCCCTGCTTCAAATTAAAGCTACTTCTCTGAATTTGTAATTGCAGCTGTAGGCTGGCAGGGTAGCGGCTCTGGTATAAGTGGATGTATAGCCCTCTCCAGCCATCAGCTGCTGTGATTAACTAAGGCGTGGAGTGTCATGTCACTCCATTGCATTCTCCATCCTCCAATAAGCATTCCCCTCCTGTCCTCACCCTCTCTTTACTCTGCAGGGTTACCACATGGCTTGTCTATACAGTCTTTTCAAGCCTTGCCCAATTATGTAGCCAAGATGCCCCAGATACAGTGACAGATGGGACTGAGTTTGTCTGAGTCCAGCGTGCAGCCTCAGGGCACACACTAATAGCCCAATTCAGATTAGCCCGCACCAATAAACCAGAACGGGCAAATGTTCTTCTAGACAGAATGAGCTAAAACTTTTGGACTACATTTGTAAATATTCGGTTTGTTTCTCTTCCACTGCTACTTTTCAAAGTAAATACAGGATTTTAAACTGTTTAGTAAGCAGAAATCGAAGTTATCCTAAGAGACATTTGAAGAAATAATTATTTGTTTTAACAACTCATTATAAATTATCAACACTTCTGCCGAATGTAACAGATATACTATTAGCAACAAAAATACTAGTCAAAGAAAAGGATAAATATTACTAAAATACATAAAATAATCATCGAATAATATTAAACATAAAAACGTTCCCTAGTACTCGGTCTGACGTTCTGTCGGGGATTTCCATCACAACGGGACCCTGAACAGACGCAAACTGACACCGACGGAAACCAGAGGTTTCCGTTTCCATCACCATTGATTTCAATGGTGACGGATCCGGTGCCCATGGTTTCCGTTTGTGTCTGTTTTGCACCGGACCTGTCGTTTTGCCAGAAGCAGAACGGGACCCCAACGCAGATGTGAATGAAGCCTTACTGCTAATAAAGTATATAACTTCAATACTACTACTACTACTAATAATAATAGGAACAAAAATATTGAGTAGTAACTATCACAGTTTTTTTCATATTAATAACCTACGGTGACGCTACTACTACCACGACAACTAATAATAACATAATATGACTTTCAGCAACCTTCTGTTTCAGCCCTCTAGGCTGGTTTCACGCGACGCCTCATTTTAGCGTCCGTATTATGGTCGAAACAGCCGGACCACTCGCGGCTCTATTGAACCAAACTTCGATCACACTAGAATCCTAGGTTGATCTCCGTTCAGTTCAGGACCACGGAGCCGGGGGCTCTAATGCTTCTGCTAAAATGCATCCTTATAATGCCTCATTCACATGACAGGGTCCGAGTGTCGGCCGTTTTGGGCCGTTTTGCATCCGTTCCGATTCCGTACCGGGCCGTGTTGCCATTTTTAACGGCCGATTTTGACCCGTTTTGCATCCGTTTTTTCCCTGTCCATTTTAAAATCGGATGAATTTCATTTAAATTTGTTGCCACACACAGCTCTCTGTAGATAATGCCACACAGCCCCCTGTAGGTAATGCCATCCAGCCCCCTGTTGGTAATGCCACCCAGCCCCCTGTAGGTAATGCCACCCAGCTCCCTGTAGGTAATGCCACCCTGCCCCCTGTAGGTAATGCCACCCAGCCCCCTGTAGGTAATGCCACCCTGCCCCCGGTAGGTAATGCCACCCAGCTCCCTGTAGGTAATGCCACCAAGTCCCCTGTAGATAATGCCACCCAGCCCCCTGCAGGTAATGCCACCCAGCCCCCTGCAGGTAATGCCACCCAGCTCCCTGTAGGTAATGCCACCCAGCCCCCTGTAGGTAATGCCACCCAGCTCCCTGTAGATAATGCCACCAAGCCCCCTGTAGGTAATGCCACCCAGCCCCCTGTAGGTAATGCCACCCTGCCCCGGTAGGTAATGCCACCCAGCTCCCTGTAGGTAATGCCACCAAGTCCCCTGTAGATAATGCCACCCAGCCCCCTGCAGGTAATGCCACCCAGCCCCCTGCAGGTAATGCCACCCAGCTCCCTGTAGGTAATGCCACCCAGCCCCCTGTAGGTAATGCCACCCAGCTCCCTGTAGATAATGCCACCAAGCCCCCTGTAGGTAATGCCACTCTGCTCCCTGTAGGTAATGCCACCCTGCCCCCTGTAGGTAATGCCATCCAGCCCCCTGTTGGTAATGCCACCCAGCCCCCTGTTGGTAATGCCACCCAGCCCACTGCAGGTAATACCACCAAGCCCCCTGCAGGTAATGCCACCCACCCCCTGTAGGTAATGCCACCCTGCCCCCTGTAGGTAATGCCACCCAGCTCCCTGTAGGTAATGCCACCCAGCTCGCTGTAGGTAATGCCACCCAGCCCCCTGTAGGTAATGCCACCCAGCTCCCTGTAGGTAATGCCACCCAGCCCCCTGTAGGTAATGCCACCCAGACCCCTGTAGGTAATGCCACCCAGCCCCCTGTAGGTAATGCCACCCTGCCCACTGTAGATAATGCCACCCAGCTCCCTGTAGGTAATGCCACCAAGCTCCCTGTAGGTAATGCCACCCAGCCCCCTGTAGGTAATGCCACCCAGCCCCCTGTAGGTAATGCCACCCAGCCCCCTGTAGGTAATGCCACCCTGCCCCCTGTAGGTAATACCACCCAGCTCCCTGTAGGTAATGCCACCAAGTCCCCTGTAGGTAATGCCACCCTGCCCCGGTAGGTAATGCCACCCAGCCCCCTGTAGGTAATGCCACCCAGCCCGTTGTAGGTAATGCCACCCTGCCCACTGTAGGTAATGCCACACAGCCCCCTGTAGGTTGCAGCCACCCCACCCCCCTTCCAGGAGAAGTCACTGACTTCAATGTCCATATATGGACAGTTTAGTCACTGACTTCTCCTGGAGAGGAATCCCCGGCCACAGGGCCGGCGATTCTGCTTCTGAAGTGAGTGACGTCACTGTGTCCATATATGGACAGTGTAGTCACTCACTTCTCCTGTAGCGGAATTCCCTGCCACAGGGTCGGGGATTCCGCTTCTGAAGTGAGTGACGTCGCTGGGTCCATATATGGACAGTGTAGTCACTCACTTCTCCTGTAGCGGAATCCCCGGCCATAGAGTCGGGGATTCTGTTTCAGAAGTGAGTGACGTCGCTGTGTCCATATATGGACAGTGTAGTCACTCACTTCTCCTGTAGCGGAATCCCCGGCCATAGAGTCGGGGATTCCGCTTCAGAAGTGAGTGACGTCGCTGTGTCCATATATGGACAGTTTAGTCACTCACTTCTCCTGTAGCGGAATCCCCGGCCATAGAGTCGGGGATTCCGCTTCAGAAGTGAGTGACGTCGCTGTGGCCATATATGGACAGTTTAGTCACTCACTTCTCCTGTAGCGGAATCCCCGGCCATAGAGTCGGGGATTCCGCTTCAACAGTGAGTGACGTCGCTGTGACCATATATGGACAGTGTAGTCACTCACTTCTCCTGTAGCGGAATCCCCAATCCCCTGCCGGGGATTGGGGATTCCGACTCCTACAGGGAGCAAAAAAAGACACTCTTCCTCCTCACATGCACTCTGTACTGTGAGGAGGAGGAGAGAGAGCGCGAGCGACGGAATACATGGCCATCACACGGGACACATTCCGGTGATGGCCGTGTTTTACCCGGCCCCATAGACTTCTATGGGAGCCGGGCGGCCGGGTAAACGGCCGAAAATAGGGCATGTCCCATTTTTTGACGGCCTGGTTTCCCGGGCCGTCAAAAAATCGGTCGTGTGAATGGCCCCATTAGGGGGTCTATTGTTCCTACTGCAGTCGGGTGGCGGCCGATTTATGAACGGCCATCACCCGGCCGGGAAACCCTGTCGTGTGAATAAGGGCTTAGGCTAGATTCACACTTTGCATTGCAAAAATACGTTATGTGTGAATCCCATCTTATAGCCTTGTGAAACTGACCCAGGACTATCTTAGGCTTCGTTCACATCTGCGTCAGGGCCATACACAGCGCCATCACCTTCCATTACACTTTACAATGCAATATAAGGCTTTGTTCACATCTGCGTCAGGGCTCCGTTCAGGTGTTCCTTTGGAGCTTTGCGTCAGAGCGGAACCCTGACTGAAACCATAGCAGAGGCGTAGCTAGGTTCTCCAGCACCCGGGGCAAAGATTCAGTTTGGCACCCCCCCCACCAACCTCTTTCCCGACATCTCCTTCCCCCTCGCCGTGTTTGTTTTCTCTACCAATCGACGTGTCATTTATTTTTATGAAACGCGAGCATAAAAACATTTGTACATTTTACAAGCAATATGGTTCTATACACAACACCAGAACCAAGCTCACTACATATATACAACACCAGCACAAATACAATTTAGTGCAACCCCTGCCGTATAGGTGTGTACGGCGTAAAACTACAGCTCCCAGCATGGCCCAAACAATGATAAGGATATGCTGGGAGATGCCGTTTCACAAAAAATAAATCCTATCATAATCATCTCACTGCAAATCATACAGCGACTACAGTACTGATTAGAGGCAGAATAAACCTTTACATTAAGTGACTCACCGGTGACGTCTCAGATTCTAGTTCTTTTTCACCATCCGGTCCAGACCTCTATGATAACTTCTCCCGGTCACAGCCCATTTCTGCAGTTTGCCGCTCACATGTCTTCAGCTTCTCACTTTTCCAACATTTCTGCACCTATAAATAAATATAAAGTTATCATTATACCACACACTACGCCCCTAAATATAATAGCGCCATACACTGCACCTCTAATTATAATAGCACCATACACCGTGTCACACACACACACTGTGCCCCCTGTAGATAGTGCCTGCCATAGAGCCCCTGTAGATAGTGCCCCCATATAGACCACCCCTGTATATAGTGTCCCACAAATAACTCCCCCTATAGTGCTCTACAGATAGCCCACCCCTGTATATAGCCCCCTGTAGATATAGCCCACCCCTGTATATAGTACTCTACAGATAGCCCAACCATGTATGTAGCCCCCCTGTAGATATAGCCCACCCCTGTATATAGTGCTCCACATATAGTCCACACCTGTATATAGTGTTTCACAGATAGCCCACCCCTGTATATAGCCCCCCTTGTACATATAGTCCACCCCTGTATATAGTGCTCCACTAGATAGTCCACCCCTGTATATAGTGCTCCACTAGATAGTCCACCCCTGTATATAGTGCTCCAAAGATAGCCCACCCTTGTATATAGTATATACAGGGGTGGGCTATCTGTGGAGCACTATATACAGGAGTGGTCTATATGTACAAGGGGGCTATATACAGGGGTGGGCTTTCTGTGGACCACTATAGGGGGAGCTATTTGTGGGATACTATATACAGGGGTGGGCTATATCTACAGGGGGACTATATACAGGGGTGGGCTATATCTACAGGGGGGACTATATCTACAGGGGTGGGCTATCTACAGGGGGACCATATCTACAGGGCTGGGCTATACACAGGGGTGGGCTATATCTACAGGGGTGGACTATATCTACAGGGCTGGGCTATATCTACAGGGGTGGGCTATATCTACAGGGGGGCTATATCTACAGGGGGGCTATATCTACAGGGGTGGGCTATATCTACAGGCGTGGGCTATATCTACAGGGGTGGGCTATGTCTACAGGGGTGGGCTATATCTACAGGGGGCTATATACTATATAGCCCCCCTGTAGCTATAGCCCACCCCTGTATATGGTGCTCCATAGATAGCCCACCCCAGTATATAGCCCCCCTGTAGATATGGTCCCCCTGTATATAGCCCACTCCCTGTAGATATAGTCCCCCTGTATATAGCCCACTCCCTGTAGATATAGTCCCCCTGTATATAGCCCACTCCCTGTAGATATAGTCCACCTGTATATAGCCCACCCCCTGTAGATATGGTCCCCCTGTATATAGCCCACTCCCTGTAGATATAGTCCCCCTGTATATAGCCCACTCCCTGTAGATATAGCCCACCCCCTGTAGATATAGTGCCCCTGTAGGTAATGCCACCCAGCTCCCTGTAGGTAATGCCACCAAGTCCCCTGTAGATAATGCCACCCAGCCCCCTGCAGGTAATGCCACCCAGCCCCCTGCAGGTAATGCCACCCAGCTCCCTGTAGGTAATGCCACCCAGCCCCCTGTAGGTAATGCCACCCAGCTCCCTGTAGATAATGCCACCAAGCCCCCTGTAGGTAATGCCACCCAGCCCCCTGTAGGTAATGCCACCCTGCCCCGGTAGGTAATGCCACCCAGCTCCCTGTAGGTAATGCCACCAAGTCCCCTGTAGATAATGCCACCCAGCCCCCTGCAGGTAATGCCACCCAGCCCCCTGCAGGTAATGCCACCCAGCTCCCTGTAGGTAATGCCACCCAGCCCCCTGTAGGTAATGCCACCCAGCTCCCTGTAGATAATGCCACCAAGCCCCCTGTAGGTAATGCCACTCTGCTCCCTGTAGGTAATGCCACCCTGCCCCCTGTAGGTAATGCCATCCAGCCCCCTGTTGGTAATGCCACCCAGCCCCCTGTTGGTAATGCCACCCAGCCCACTGCAGGTAATACCACCAAGCCCCCTGCAGGTAATGCCACCCACCCCCTGTAGATATAGTGCCCCTGTAGGTAATGCCACCCAGCTCCCTGTAGGTAATGCCACCAAGTCCCCTGTAGATAATGCCACCCAGCCCCCTGCAGGTAATGCCACCCAGCCCCCTGCAGGTAATGCCACCCAGCTCCCTGTAGGTAATGCCACCCAGCCCCCTGTAGGTAATGCCACCCAGCTCGCTGTAGGTAATGCCACCCAGCCCCCTGTAGGTAATGCCACCCAGCTCCCTGTAGGTAATGCCACCCAGCCCCCTGTAGGTAATGCCACCCAGACCCCTGTAGGTAATGCCACCCAGCCCCCTGTAGGTAATGCCACCCTGCCCACTGTAGATAATGCCACCCAGCTCCCTGTAGGTAATGCCACCAAGCTCCCTGTAGGTAATGCCACCCAGCCCCCTGTAGGTAATGCCACCCAGCCCCCTGTAGGTAATGCCACCCAGCCCCCTGTAGGTAATGCCACCCTGCCCCCTGTAGGTAATACCACCCAGCTCCCTGTAGGTAATGCCACCAAGTCCCCTGTAGGTAATGCCACCCTGCCCCGGTAGGTAATGCCACCCAGCCCCCTGTAGGTAATGCCACCCAGCCCGTTGTAGGTAATGCCACCCTGCCCACTGTAGGTAATGCCACACAGCCCCCTGTAGGTTGCAGCCACCCCACCCCCCTTCCAGGAGAAGTCACTGACTTCAATGTCCATATATGGACAGTTTAGTCACTGACTTCTCCTGGAGAGGAATCCCCGGCCACAGGGCCGGCGATTCTGCTTCTGAAGTGAGTGACGTCACTGTGTCCATATATGGACAGTGTAGTCACTCACTTCTCCTGTAGCGGAATTCCCTGCCACAGGGTCGGGGATTCCGCTTCTGAAGTGAGTGACGTCGCTGGGTCCATATATGGACAGTGTAGTCACTCACTTCTCCTGTAGCGGAATCCCCGGCCATAGAGTCGGGGATTCTGTTTCAGAAGTGAGTGACGTCGCTGTGTCCATATATGGACAGTGTAGTCACTCACTTCTCCTGTAGCGGAATCCCCGGCCATAGAGTCGGGGATTCCGCTTCAGAAGTGAGTGACGTCGCTGTGTCCATATATGGACAGTTTAGTCACTCACTTCTCCTGTAGCGGAATCCCCGGCCATAGAGTCGGGGATTCCGCTTCAGAAGTGAGTGACGTCGCTGTGGCCATATATGGACAGTTTAGTCACTCACTTCTCCTGTAGCGGAATCCCCGGCCATAGAGTCGGGGATTCCGCTTCAACAGTGAGTGACGTCGCTGTGACCATATATGGACAGTGTAGTCACTCACTTCTCCTGTAGCGGAATCCCCAATCCCCTGCCGGGGATTGGGGATTCCGACTCCTACAGGGAGCAAAAAAAGACACTCTTCCTCCTCACATGCACTCTGTACTGTGAGGAGGAGGAGAGAGAGCGCGAGCGACGGAATACATGGCCATCACACGGGACACATTCCGGTGATGGCCGTGTTTTACCCGGCCCCATAGACTTCTATGGGAGCCGGGCGGCCGGGTAAACGGCCGAAAATAGGGCATGTCCCATTTTTTGACGGCCTGGTTTCCCGGGCCGTCAAAAAATCGGTCGTGTGAATGGCCCCATTAGGGGGTCTATTGTTCCTACTGCAGTCGGGTGGCGGCCGATTTATGAACGGCCATCACCCGGCCGGGAAACCCTGTCGTGTGAATAAGGGCTTAGGCTAGATTCACACTTTGCATTGCAAAAATACGTTATGTGTGAATCCCATCTTATAGCCTTGTGAAACTGACCCAGGACTATCTTAGGCTTCGTTCACATCTGCGTCAGGGCCATACACAGCGCCATCACCTTCCATTACACTTTACAATGCAATATAAGGCTTTGTTCACATCTGCGTCAGGGCTCCGTTCAGGTGTTCCTTTGGAGCTTTGCGTCAGAGCGGAACCCTGACTGAAACCATAGCAGAGGCGTAGCTAGGTTCTCCAGCACCCGGGGCAAAGATTCAGTTTGGCACCCCCCCCACCAACCTCTTTCCCGACATCTCCTTCCCCCTCGCCGTGTTTGTTTTCTCTACCAATCGACGTGTCATTTATTTTTATGAAACGCGAGCATAAAAACATTTGTACATTTTACAAGCAATATGGTTCTATACACAACACCAGAACCAAGCTCACTACATATATACAACACCAGCACAAATACAATTTAGTGCAACCCCTGCCGTATAGGTGTGTACGGCGTAAAACTACAGCTCCCAGCATGGCCCAAACAATGATAAGGATATGCTGGGAGATGCCGTTTCACAAAAAATAAATCCTATCATAATCATCTCACTGCAAATCATACAGCGACTACAGTACTGATTAGAGGCAGAATAAACCTTTACATTAAGTGACTCACCGGTGACGTCTCAGATTCTAGTTCTTTTTCACCATCCGGTCCAGACCTCTATGATAACTTCTCCCGGTCACAGCCCATTTCTGCAGTTTGCCGCTCACATGTCTTCAGCTTCTCACTTTTCCAACATTTCTGCACCTATAAATAAATATAAAGTTATCATTATACCACACACTACGCCCCTAAATATAATAGCGCCATACACTGCACCTCTAATTATAATAGCACCATACACCGTGTCACACACACACACTGTGCCCCCTGTAGATAGTGCCTGCCATAGAGCCCCTGTAGATAGTGCCCCCATATAGACCACCCCTGTATATAGTGTCCCACAAATAACTCCCCCTATAGTGCTCTACAGATAGCCCACCCCTGTATATAGCCCCCTGTAGATATAGCCCACCCCTGTATATAGTACTCTACAGATAGCCCAACCATGTATGTAGCCCCCCTGTAGATATAGCCCACCCCTGTATATAGTGCTCCACATATAGTCCACACCTGTATATAGTGTTTCACAGATAGCCCACCCCTGTATATAGCCCCCCTTGTACATATAGTCCACCCCTGTATATAGTGCTCCACTAGATAGTCCACCCCTGTATATAGTGCTCCACTAGATAGTCCACCCCTGTATATAGTGCTCCAAAGATAGCCCACCCTTGTATATAGTATATACAGGGGTGGGCTATCTGTGGAGCACTATATACAGGAGTGGTCTATATGTACAAGGGGGCTATATACAGGGGTGGGCTTTCTGTGGACCACTATAGGGGGAGCTATTTGTGGGATACTATATACAGGGGTGGGCTATATCTACAGGGGGACTATATACAGGGGTGGGCTATATCTACAGGGGGGACTATATCTACAGGGGTGGGCTATCTACAGGGGGACCATATCTACAGGGCTGGGCTATACACAGGGGTGGGCTATATCTACAGGGGTGGACTATATCTACAGGGCTGGGCTATATCTACAGGGGTGGGCTATATCTACAGGGGGGCTATATCTACAGGGGGGCTATATCTACAGGGGTGGGCTATATCTACAGGCGTGGGCTATATCTACAGGGGTGGGCTATGTCTACAGGGGTGGGCTATATCTACAGGGGGCTATATACTATATAGCCCCCCTGTAGCTATAGCCCACCCCTGTATATGGTGCTCCATAGATAGCCCACCCCAGTATATAGCCCCCCTGTAGATATGGTCCCCCTGTATATAGCCCACTCCCTGTAGATATAGTCCCCCTGTATATAGCCCACTCCCTGTAGATATAGTCCCCCTGTATATAGCCCACTCCCTGTAGATATAGTCCACCTGTATATAGCCCACCCCCTGTAGATATGGTCCCCCTGTATATAGCCCACTCCCTGTAGATATAGTCCCCCTGTATATAGCCCACTCCCTGTAGATATAGCCCACCCCCTGTAGATATAGTGCCCCTGTATATAGCCCACTCCCTGTAGATATAGTCCACCTGTATATAGCCCACCCCCTGTAGATATGGCCCCCCTGTAGATAGCACACCCCAGTATATAGCCCCCCTGTAGATATAGTCCCCCTGTATATAGCCCACCCCCTGTAGATATAGCCACCCTGTAGATATAGTCCCCCCGCAGATACAGACACACACGTCTATTACAGTTAAATATATATATATATATATATATATATATATATATATATATATATTCAAACTCACCTTATTCCCGCTCCCACGCCGTCCGGCAGCCATGGAGACCTGCGCTCTTCTGCGCAGGTTTCCAGGGGGTTGAACACAGCGTCTATGAAAGGCGCTGATTGGCTGGGCAGGATGACTTTCCCTGTCAGTCAGTCAGCGCCTTTCATCGACGGAAGCTTCACTGGTACAAAAGGTACCAGTCGCTTCATTCGTGGAAAGGCGCTGAATGGCCGGGCACAGAACGTGCCCGGTCATTCATTGCTTCTAATTGTACATGTGTCCTTGCGACACAGGTACAATTATAGTGCAGGAGGAGGGGGCGCTGGCGCCCCCCTCTGAGCTGCGCCCGGGGCACGTGCCCCGCCTGCCCCCCCTAGCTACGCCCCTGACCATAGGTTTCCGTTTGCATCACCATTGATTTCAATGGTGACGGATCCGGTGCAAATTAATTCCGTTTGTCACCATTGTGCAATGGTTCTGACAGAAGTAATACTGTAGTCAACTACGCTATTCATTCCATCAAAACGACGGAACCCTTACACAATGGTGACAAACGGAAACCATTTGCACTGTATCCGTCACCATTGAATTCAATGGAGATGCAAATGGAAACCTACGGTTTCCGTTTGTTTCAGTCAGGGCTCTGTTCTGACAGAAAGCTCAGACAGAACACCTGAACGGAGCCCTGACGCAGATGTGAACGAAGCCTTATGTTGCATTGTAAAGTGTAACGGAAGGTGATGGCGTCGTATAAATTATGATTATAATAATAATGCTAATAAAAATTATAAATATTGGCCACAACTAATATGGATTAATTCCAATGTATTACCAGTACTGCTGATGGCAATAATATTAGTTTTGTAAAGAGACCTAGGAGATCAATGTATACAGTGACCATAAAGGATAAAGCGAACATATGTTTTCGTGAATATATCTTGCTATGTAAACAATTAGGAACCTATTTGATTTAGCATTGCACAGTATATGAGTGTTATTAAGCAATTCATTCAATTGTATGTTCTAGTACTATTTGTTCTCTTAATGTAAATGGATGTCAGTGAGCTAGCCTCTCACTGAAGGGGATGGGGGAGATAACCTTGTTTCGTTCCTTACATCCTCTACCTCCTGCAGACCCTTTTAATCCTCATGAGGATTGATAATGGTAAGGCACGTGGCTAATGTCCAGTATGCAGATTGCCATGCTATTTGCCCCCTGGCTTGTTATGTATAGCCGGCCTCTCTCTCTCTACAAGCAGGTGTGGAGTACAAGACAGGTGTAGCGCTTACCATATGTCCTGTCTATAGAAGGATGTCTCCGAATGTAATGAAACTTTACACAAAACACTAGTACAGGCAAGTCGAAGCACCCGATCTGACTGCTGGCTGCTGTGCGCTTCTTCTTAACATGAAACAAAACCTGACAAATAAGGGATTATTCAGATTTAGTCTTTTCAAAGAGGACTCATTGTGATCAAAGCTCTGTTATCTTCTCCCATCACCTGCTACATCTATAGGATGACAAATACAACTCACAAAACTGTATTATTATATTCACCTGTTTACTTCATACGCCCGTAGTTATTACAGAAAAATACTCAATTAGTAAGTAAGTGTGCATTTATCTTTTATACAGAATAATACGGAACATGTTTATGCTAACTTTAATAGTATTAGTGCTTATTAAAACGGATTGTCTAATGCATTTGTTTCTTTACCCCCTCAGGCTACAATCACAGGTTGCGGAATTTGATGCAGAAAATGCACGTTAAAACGGAAGATAAACGCAAGTAATTCTGTAGGTAAAATCCGCACTTAATATTGCGGGGTTTTAATGCATTTTTAGATGCGGATTTTACATTTTGATGCAGGAACAGGTGCGGGTTATCTACCTATTGCGGATTTTGGTGCGTTTCTTTTTATAAACTTGTCAGATACAATTCTGAGACGGACACGCAAGATATATTGACATACTGCAGATTTTAAAATACGCACCGCAGGTAAATTTACATGCAGAAAAATTCTGCAACATGTTAATAAGATTACTTGAAATCTCAATTACTATGCTGGTACTATATTATGCTGTGGATTTTACGCACGAAAATACGTGCTGCAAATCCGCTTGTGATACACATCGTGTGCATTTGGCCTCCATTTTAATGCATTGTACAATACCTATGTATTTTAATGCATTACTGCCTGTGCATGTAAAAAGCACAGGCAGCTGTTAGGGCATATCTCAGCTATACCTTTGCTAGACCCAGGGCTCTCCCTGAACATGATCAGAAATCACCCAGATCGCTGAAGATCAGCTGCCCCCTCCCTTGGGATGCGATGCCGCTATTGCTATCAATCGCGGTATCAAAAGAATTAAACAGCCGGGATCGGAGTTGTACGCCGCTAGGCACGAAGTACAAGCTCCCAGTAATGGCACTTATGGTGCGTGGCAGCAAGGGGTTAAATAGCCTACAGATGATCAACATTTCTTTATTCCTTATTATTAGAAAGACATAGTAAAGGTTATGTAACCTGGCATTTCCAGGACAGCTGGAAGTCAAAATGAAGACATTTCACCATGTCAATGTGCACACAGCACAAATCTAGACCATGGAAATATACAGGTATCTTGCTAACCCAGTAGTCCTAGATTTCCATCAACACAAGATCCTTACAAACTCTGTTGGTGCCCAAGGTGATTCAGAATGCGCCTCATCACCCTAGTGCTTTTATTTATACAGGAAAGTACTCATTGGTAAAAATTAAAGAATCCATCAATTATACACGCCTCCCTCAATGGGGCCAAAGGCGACCATCTACTCCATCTGACCCTCGTTCAGCCCCTTATATAGCTTCCACGACCACGGACCTTCGGGATTACTTACCTCTCTTGATGGCTGCAGTCATGGATCTGTGAGTGCTGGCCGGCATCTCTTCCCCAGGAGACACCAGCGCTCACTTACGCTCCGCTCTGCTGTGTCCCGCAGGGTGCGCACGCATGCCTTAAAGAGCCAGCGTGCGCACATGAAAATAATTATCACTTAACCCATGATCACTCTGGACTATACAAAGGGCTATGCCCTTTCACTCATTGCCTGAGCGTTGTTGTGTTTACACGTGTTTGTCTTGCAAATGGTCCCTTAGTGTAATCCTGTTCCCAGTGTTCCCGTACCTGCTACCTGTATCCTGTATCCCGTGCTACCATTGTTCCTGTGCCTTAGAAAGTTGGAGTCGAGTTGTGCCATCGGTCACACCTGCTGTGTTACACCACGCGTGGTGTCTGCTACCAAGGTCCCATATGTGCCTAGCCGTTGCTACTGTCTGAACTGCTACAGGTACCCTTGTGCTTGGACTATATAGACATTGACTTGGTACACTGTTTGGCCAGCTGCTATCCCACTACGGCGGTACGGCCCAGTGGGTCCACATACCCACAGATCATGACACCAATCCAACATTATAATCGATGAAACCTTTACCTTATTTTTTGGATCTCTTTATCTCTCTATGTCCAAATTATAGATTACGTACAAACGGATCTGTATACTTAAAGGATTTCATTAGATTAAAGTGTCTTACATGAAGTACATATAATAAAAATGCTCTCCACCTAAATTTACCTTTATATAAATCTGATTGATATGCCAGTTAATAGGTTCAATCATTGCCAAACCACTTTCTTGTCCTTAGCTCAGTGACAATCTTGCCTTGCGCTAAATACCTGAGTAATCTCAGACAGACTGGTAGCTAGGAACACTGTGCCTGACAACTCCACATAAAAGGCTCAGACTGTTAGACAATATACGCCTAACAACCAAGCTGGGGTCCCAGAGGTGGAAAGGCGATGAATCTTTATTGTAGGAACAACCCCTTTAAGGCAAGAATAAATGTAGCGGTGTGCTTATTTATTTATTTTTTACAAAAGGAAACGACATATCTGTGAATTGTTTGTTTAATAAATTACTGTAAACTACATTTTCTATTTTTTTTTGTTCAATCACTTCACTTATATCTTTATATACTGTTTGACTTTAGAGCAAATATTGATGTGACCTCATATGTTAAAAAAAAACCACAAAACTTTTCCACAAGACTGTATGTATACAGATTCAGCAATCAACAGACATTAAACCTGAAGGTAAAACTCCTGGTTTTGCAAGCTGAGAGTAAGGCTTCGTTCACATCTGCATTGGAGGCTCCGGTAGGGGCTTCCGTCGCAGATCCGGCCAAGTTTACTGGAGATTGCCGGTGACAATAGCGCAGCATGCTGTCTCCGGTAAAAATGACGGACACCCAGACAGAAAGGCGACAGAACCTATTAACGTCAATAGGTTCCTTCGGCTGCTGGTGGTGTCAGTCATGCAACGGAACCGTTGTTTCCGTTATTTCCTTGTTCTGCTCCTCTGACGGAGCAAAACAACGGAATAGCCCGACGCAGGTGTGAACCCAGCCTAACTATCATGGTTTAATATGAATAATCTTACTAAATGTTTAGTGACTTCATATTTGTAAGAACCTTGTAGAGACTAATTTAGCAAGTTACCATTTCCTATAGCCAAAATAAATTTTAGATTAATGCACTTTAGCAGATCATAATATACCGATAAGGTAACATACCTGAATAATCTGATAAGTACATAATTCCCATATAGTGGCTGTTTTTTTTGATTGTGTCTAAGGGTATGTTCACACGAGGGCGTCCGTAACGGCTGAAATTACGGGGATGTTTCAGCCTGAAAACATCCCCGTAATATCAGCCGTAACGGCATGTGCAGGCGCTTGAACGCCGCGTCAATTACGAGCGTAATTGGCGCTGCTATTCATTGGAGTCAATGAATAACGGCTCCAATTACGGCCAAAGAAGTGACAGGTCACTTCTTTGACGCGGGCGTCTATTTACGCGCCGTCTTTTGACAGTGGCGCGTAAATTGCGCCTCGTGTGAACAGCCAAACGTCTGCCCATTGCTTTCAATGGGCAGATGTTTGTCAGCGCTATTGAGGCGCTATTTTCGGACGTAATTCGGGGCAAAAACGCCCGAATTACGTCCGTAAATAGGCCGTGTGAACATACCCTAATACTCGAAAGCAGTTGTCTCACCTGCAGATTGGAAGCTGTTATATTGGCCATATCTACTGAATTTTTGGAGCCTGTATATCAAACCAAGTTATAAAATAACTGCAACATTAATCTAAAATATATAATAAACAACTTCGCAAACAGACCTGATTGTGTGGACAGCGCCTATGCAGAACTTGGTGTCTCCATGGTTACAGACTACCAACAAACCCTGCGTGTAGTCTGATCCTGCAGTAATCTGTTACTTTCTTCCATCTGTTCCCTCTTCTACTGTAGATTTGCAAGAAGTGAGCAATGAGGAATTGGAGTAACAGATGACTGCAGAATCAGACTACACAGAGTTTGTATGTAGTCTGTAACCAAGGAGACACAAAGGTCTGCAAAAGAGTCAGATACATCAAACTTTAGGATTTTACAACGTTGCATCATTTTGTATTTTAGATGTATTAGAGCAATAAAATAAATGTTTGCAAAAGTGTACATACCCTTTTGTTTTGTCTAGTTTGGACACCTATATTTGGTACCACTATTTTGGTATTCTTGAATAAAAATGCTGGGCATGGGCAGAACAAAATGGGCACTTGTACACAGACATACATACACATGGATTGTGCAGCAAACATTACAGTAAATTATGGGCATTTTTCTGCTAAGGCATTTTAACGTTATATTTTAGGCATCTTCTATGAAAAGTTG